>NW_015150610.1:788445-789543 GCF_000732505.1 Cyprinodon variegatus
CAAACTGGATGTTTTGGACCTTCTCCCCCCTGGAAGGATTCTCTGAGCATCAAACTGAGCTGAGGATTCAAACTGGTGGTTTGGATCTACTTTTCCCCCAAGGATTGGTTGGGCTTCTCTCTGAGCAGGGGATTCATCTCCACAAGAAACCATTAAAGTATCGCAGGAAATCTAAGTGGCAGTCAGCTCCTCCGTTCCTCAAGGAAACACCTCAACCTGGTTAAAACCTGTCCACCCTCCAACGAACAAGTCTATTACTGGAACAATCCACACCGACTGGATTCAACGAAAGACACCTTTTTCTGGAAACGTGAGTCCTGTTGACTTTATTCCCTTCTTCAAATCAAAGACACAAATTTCCCTCTGACATTCGACATTGTTCAGAACTCCTATCTACCAACTCATAATAAAACCTGTTAAACTTTTCCCTGGTCTCTCTTTTTGGATTTCTGCATGTGGGTCAGATCTTTAGATAAAATCATGACACTTTTCTCTTTAATTGAAATGCGCCCTGATGCTCATGTCAAGCAAAAAAAGCAGGCATATTTTTGCATGGGTCCAATGATACTTAAGACAAATAGTGTTCCTACCAGAGTTGAAGTTTAACCTGCGCCCTTGTTTAGCTGTCAACAATATGAGCTAAAAAAAACAACAACAAACTGTGTGCTTTTCTGTTTTAGTGAGAGCTTTTAAAATTTTGCCACAGGGTTGTGAAGAACTAAAACTCTGCATCATCGTTGCTTGAGTATTTCAGTCAGAAGTGGGATGCATTAACACAGCAGTCAGATTTATGATGATTTGAGAGGCACTGTCGGGTTTAAAACGGCGTAGGAGGATAGAACCAGTAAACAGCATACCAAGGTAAAAAAAAAACATATGTATTGTTTTGACATCTACCATTTATTACAGTGGGAGTTTATGGCTTAATGGTGACTCACATTCTAAGCAGCTCCTGGTAACGAAGCCCGTCTTACTTTTCCAAACTTTTCTGGCAACTTTGAAAACAACCCACACAGTGACATTAACAGCTTAAGGACAGTGTTACTGATTTATAAATACATATAAAGATTCCCAGAGAGAGACCACAAATTAATAGCT
>NW_015150610.1:789710-794064 GCF_000732505.1 Cyprinodon variegatus
AGCATTTTGGGATATTTTTCAACTTTTCTGAGAGGATATTGAACACTTTCTGAAACAAACTATGTAAAGACAGCACCGGATGTTGCACCCTTCCTATGGGTTTGTCTTCGCCTTTCAATTTTTACATTTATGACCAGTACATGTCACATTTATTTAAGATTAGTGGCTCTGTGAAAAACGTGATGTGGAATTAAGTGGATTGATGGAAAGCCTCACCTTAAACATAAGTAAACATAAAGTAATACTAACATTATTAATTTTTAGGTACTGTATTCCAAAATATTCTATTAGTTTTTTCAAAGTTTTTAAAATGGTTTTGTTATAAATCAATACTCTGAAGCGTGTGAAAAGTTAACCCATTCTTTGAGCTTTCATTGACTAAATACATGATCTGGATCTCATAATCGTCATTGTTTCTCTCTTCAATAAATTCTCCAGCACACAGGCTGTTATTCTTTGGTCTTGTAGACAGTGTGGACCCTAAAGGGCGATAGTGGCATCGGATGCAGGCGTTTGCTCTGCAACTAGAGAGTGTGGTATCCTTGGGCAAGACATTTCGCCTGCATTTCTTACTGATAGTGGTCAGAGGGCACTGGTGGCACCAGCGTAAAACAGCCTGACTTCTGTCAGTGGTCCCAGGCCAGCTGTGGCTACTTTGTAGCTTGCCACCATCAGTGTGTGTGTGTGTGCGTCAACGGGTGAATGACTGAATGTTGTGTAAAGAGCTTTGGTCAGATGTCCTGACGTGAAAAAGCGCTATGGAAGTACATGCCATTTACCATTTAAGAAAGAAAAAACCTTTGCATGAAAGCTACTAATTTTCACCACCTACTTATTTTACCACCTGAGGTTTATCTGACATCTTTGGCATTTTTAGAAACTGGAATAGCTTTTCTTTATGTTACTTTAAGCCAGAAATCTAAAGGTAGGAAAAAAAATTGGACCCTATGTTTTCTGAAAGATCTCTGAACAGACTGTGTTAGAGAATGGCTTGTTCATCAGTATGACATGCATCTAGATAAACATATATAGTCTCAGTAGATCAAGGGTCCATTGCTCACAGACAGGTTTGCCTTGGATAGAAAATACCAACTATTAGAGAGTGTGTTTAGTCTGCTCTGCCTGTAGACGGGGAGATAAAGTGCTTGTCTGGAGAGTGGAGGGAATTGGAAGGATTTTCTTCTTGAGTTACAACACAGAGAAAGGAAAACTAATGGCTGAAAGAAATGTTGCTTTTTACGATGGAGAAGATGGGTTGGCTGTCAGCTTTGAATCCCCTCAGGAGGGGTGTTTTTATATTTTTGTTTGAGCATAATTTAAAAGTGAAAAATTGATAATTCTGTGTGTTTGGGCTAAAATCTGTTTGCAAAAAAAAAAAAAATAAAAATAAAAAAAATAATAATTGCAGCTTCTCATCAGCCTGTCTCCTGTGAGGATAGGTATTGCTACTCTGTACTTGGTGGTGAAATGATAGCAGCTTCCTTTTCTCTGCTTCTCATCGACTGTTAGACCATTTTGTTTTAGTAAACACACAATCTTTAATGCATTTTATTTCAGCTAATAGAACAACGTCCAAAGGCAATAGCCCATTTTAAGTCTGTACTTAAAACAGATAAAAAAGTATAAGCTATATGTTCTGTGGATAAACTTCAAGTACAGTGAAGAAAATATATATTTGAACATCCTGCTATTTTGCAAGAGTCCCACTTAGAAATCACAGAGGGGTCTAAAATTGTCATTTTAGGTGCATGTTCCACTGTGAGAGACATAATCTAAAATAAAAAAAAAACATAAATCAAAATGTATGATTTTTGTAACTATTTATTTGTATGATGCAGCTGCAAATCAGTTAAATAATTTAAGCAGCTGAAGCTTGTGGTTTTCCAGACAAAGACATTATTGTTCCTTTAGATTAAAATTCTAAACATTTTCTGGTCTGATTATGCTCCTATGTGTTGGAGGCTATTTTGAGCATAACAAGTTGCTGGTAGGTGGCGCTCTTGCTGTACAAGCGAGGTGAGCTCACTATGTGTTGGATGAAGAGAGCTGTTCTTTGGTTCCAGAATAAACGTTGCCCCATGCTACTTTCAGTTATCTGATTGAACATGATTTTATTTGACCTAGTGTTTCATAACAAAGCTCCTCCTATTTGATGATGCGGTCCAGGGCATGTGTCTGAAATGCAGAGGGTGAACCCCCCGCCGGGCTCACGTAAATGATCGCAGACACCGCGTTTGGTCTGAACCCACCATTAAATAGAAATGGGAAGTGCAATCAGCAGAAACCCAGAACAGCAGAGGCCCGTACCACAAAGCGAAGTCAACATAGCAAGATTACTTCCAGTTTAACTAACCCACAACAATGGGAATCAGTATCAGGGCTTTAACTACCATTGAGGACACCAAGGTCATATCTTCTGTATTTAATTAATTTATTTATTGCTTAAACTGTGATAAAAAGATAAAATAAATTACAGTGAAACTGACTGTAGGATGATGATCTTGGTCTCCCTCTAAACTGCGAAGTGTTTTATATTTGAATAGCCAAAAGTAGTGGGAATTTTTAATCATCATAAGCCATCGTCAACACGCACCTTTTCAAAAGTCAGATGATGTTTTTGCTTCTACAGACTGAGGAAATTGCCAGATTTAAATAATGGAATTAAAAACATCTCTCTAGAAGTTCTGACTCTTGACCTCCGTATTTTTTGGGCCCTGCTTATGGCCCTGGTGGTACCACAAAACTGGTTATTAACTCGCTAACTCAATCTTGCTTGAACTGACGCTGAATCTGTGAACACTCACGTCTAAATGGACAGGTTCAATGTAGCAGACCAATCACCACCTTAAGCGCAGATAGGAGAGCGGCATATTTCTCCTGTGAGGAACAAAAACTTATTTTACAGAAATACGAATAGTAAAAAAGAGCCTCAACGAAAAACCCTCTCTGAAGTGCAGAGGACTTGGGAGCAGATGAAAATACAAAACAAAAACATTATTTAATTTTAGTTGGACTTTTTAATTCTATAATGTATGTCCTACAATAAAGCTGGAAGCTTGTGCAACGATTGCATCATATCAATATAAGTAGATCAGTCTGGGTGTAATCCTCCTGATTTCTGAGCTGTCAGAACTTTTTATTTTTTATCTACCCTTCTAATTTATACTGTTACAGCAAACAAGAAAAATAACAGTCTGTTTTGTATAATATAATGAATATGAAATGTCACAGAAATCCAGGTATATTTGGAGTGTTCAGATCTGGTGGCTGCGTCCTCTGAAAGCCAGATTCGTCGCAGAGTATGACATCGAGCGGCAGATTTGGAATAGCGACCGACAAAAAGCATCCTTCTTTTCACCCGGTTGGAAGAACAGATCTGCTGTATCCTCCGAAGCCTTGGATATCCCATGATTCATTGCGAGTCCAAGCAAGCTGACTGCTCCGTGCTCAAGAGAAAAAGTGAAATTGTGACGAACAGTGATGAATATTGTAAGTACATTCTCACATATTACAAGTGTGTGAATTGTTTCATCTTAATCTAATGAAAAATAGTTGTTTTAAATGGTTAGTGAGTCAGATACATGGCGGGTAATGTTTTGTTTAGTGAAAGGTTTTATCTGTCCCTGTGCAAAGGGATTTGGCTGACATTTAAGCACAAATTCCAGCAGCCTATCTCTGCAGTGTTGGGACTATACATCTGATATCTGCAACGACAGCAATACTGCCGAAGCTCCTAGACAATGTAATTAGCACACAAGACAGTAGTAAGAGGTTCGGCATCCGTTTTTATCCTGCTTTGTGGGTCAACTGTCTCGGTTGCTTGGGGAAAGAGCGTATGCTGACTGAGAGGCAGCAGAGGATGGAAAAGGCTGAACCTGTTTGAATCAATAACTAAACTCTTCCGGCCTCCTTATTTTCACAGACCTCGAAGATTACCTTGACACACATTCAGAATACAGGGGGAAAACAAATACAGAATAGTAAAAGGTTGGTATGTCAAAATGGAGGCAAAGGACAAATAAATAAAAAAATACAATTTCAACTGCTATTTGATTTTTAAAATTTGTTTATTGTGATGTTATTTTAAGTTTTGCTCTCTGAATTACATAGTCTTCAATGAAAGGACACGTCATTGTTTCCCAAACAGCTGATTGGCTGCTGGGGGTTTAAAGCACTTTCCTGCCTGAATTTATCTATTTATTTATTTATACTGGTCTATTAGTCTGTCTTATAACATTCCAAAAATGTTCAATAAACTGTTATCCTTATGTCATGATCTTGGCGCTGATGACCGGCTTTATTATACATTTCATTCACCTGTCTAACTCTTCCTGGTATCTCATCACTGCTCATC
>NW_015150610.1:794150-796468 GCF_000732505.1 Cyprinodon variegatus
GCCTGACCTGTCTCTGGACTCCTGCTTGTTCTCTAGGGCTGCAGCATCTGGGACACTCTGGGCAGCACTCGCTACATCTTATTGGCAGTCCACCAGCTGGATCCTATCTCGTTCTCTGGGCATGGACTGAACTTTTAACCAGTTTCCCGCCATAAGACACCATAGCCACAGATTTTTTATCAAAATAAATGTTTTGAGTAATCCCACTGCCTGTCTTGCCTCTGAGCCTTGACACATCAGTTACTAGTAGAGTAGCTGTTTCACTAAAGATTTTTTTTTATACTCGAGTATTTTCCTGGATGTTTTCTTTTCCTTTTCAAAATGTCAAAATATGTTGAAGTAGAACTACTTTTACTTGAGGCTAATGTTCTGCCTCACCTTGCAAAAGGTTTTAGTTTGAGAAGGGAGCGAAACATGTATGAAGAAGGAACCAATAGTACTCAGGAAATAGGTTTCCATGACTTAAAAAATCAGATGATCACATAAAATGATCATTTTTTTCTTAAAACATGAAAATGTAATACTTTTACTGCAATTTTTCACCAAAAATCCAACTTAACCTAAATATATTTATGAGAATTTAAACTTACACTTTCAGTTGTGACTAACAGGAGTTACTTTCATCCACGGAGACAGTTATTGACCAAGTTACATGAACAGACTTTGGCGGGGGGAAAAAAAACTAAAGAAATCAGCAGGATTGTTCTTAACTGAGATATGCTGTAACAGATAATATATGTCTCACAAATTCCAAATTCATCACAATAATCGCTTTGTAGCTGTCATTAAAAGTGACTTCAATATAATAGGGAAAATTGTTTATAGAAAAATCATTGAGGTGAAACATTTTGTATTCTTCTAAATGAGCTCCCTGATAAGTAAATAGAACTCATAAATTCTCTTTGTTTTTATTTGTAATGAGATTCCTGCCTCATTGGCAAAGAAGATAACATTTGCTGCTGACTCTCCCGCTACATTTAGCCTCAGCTCTTATCTCAATGATCCATACTGCAACTCTGAGCAGCAATACCATCAGATCTCCTCCATCACACGATTAATCCAATTTATGGCCCTTGGCTTTTTCTGGGACGTGCTTCGTGTTTTTTTAGAACCATTCTCCCCTCTTGTGACGACTTTCTCTGAATTACCTAATCTATCCTGTTCCTGCAGGATGCAAGATGAAGAGATACTTACTCTGAACTGCAGGACTGTAGTACTCTTTGTCACCACAGATGGGCAGTGTGTGCATTGGCTTTGGTTTGTCAGGGGAAGATAGAAAAAAAGATCATGTAGTTGCTGCTTTGACAGAATTGCAAACTTAACATTGTAAAGAGGATTCAAGGTAAACTAATATTATCTCTGTCTGTCATGTTTCTATGCTAAAAGTTTAGGTACCTATTTAGTTTTTTCTTACTTCTTAATTTTGATGTTCCTTTCACCTCACTGCTTCTTTGGTAAGGATCCAGAAAACATTTTCTCTTCTTCCATCTGGTATCTATGCTCTGTCTCTCTTTAGTTCTTACATTTATCACATCTCTCTTTACTTTAACAGGTTCCTTTTCCAAATTAAGTTAAATTGCTTGCTCATTTGCAGCAGCTCAACAAATATTCTGTCCCCTTAAAATTCTGCTCTTTAACAAACAAATTACTTTCATCAATATTTTGAATCTGGCACAGAAGGAAAGGATACTTGCTCTTAAAATTATATAAACAAATTATCAAAAATATTTGTCTAAAAAATGTGCTGTGCATCTGATATTGTCCACTTTCTGATAACCTCAAATAAAATGAAGTTATGTAATTAGTCAAGTTGTGTTATTAAATACACATGTTTTTTTTTTTTTTACCACTTTAAGGTTAAAGACATTAGTGAACAAAAAACAAAACGAAAAACACAGCAGACAGGTCAGAGATACAGCTTTGGAGAAGTTGATAGCAGACGAGGAATATTCATCAGACATTCCTCGTCTGAAAACGAATATGTTGTAACCATAAAGCACTGGACAAATCAAATTACAATTATACATTTAAAACTAGCAAGTAACCACGATAGATGAATGGATAAGATAGAAGTTATTAAAATATAGAGTTAAATGTGATTATAAATTGGGTGCTTGTGAAAGTTGCGTAGTTAGAATACCTCATGTATTTCCAGTTGTTTTCAATGCTCTAAGGTGGAGGTCTTCAACAGGTGGTCCGCAACCCTTAGGGGGTCCAGGGAGGTACTGCATGGGGGTCACGAAAGTATTGCTTGATTAGACTTTTTTTATATTACCCCCCTGCAATTTTTTCCACTAATTGAAATGTCTTTAAATCCA
>NW_015150610.1:799198-805570 GCF_000732505.1 Cyprinodon variegatus
AAAAGCAGCTTGAACATCGACAACTGTAGTGCCAATGCTGTCTGCAGTTACAATAAACTCTGTTAAAATGTGCCAATTCTGCTCAATCAACTGTAAAAAGGTTAGATTAAACTGCTCAGCAGCTAACCTCCTCTTCCTGCTCTCTTGTTGTTTTCCCCGCAGGTTTTATTAAGAAGTTTTTGTCCATTTTAGAGCCCGATTTCATCCCCTTATATTAGTGAAAAAGTTGTTTCTTCAGGTAAATGCCTTCATAATGATGACCAGCTGCTTTGATGTCTTCCAGTCAGGTTTCAGTGCCAACTGCTGCACAGAGACTGCCCTAAGGTGTTCAATGACATCCATATAAATTCAGACTGCTGAAGAACCGCAGTGCTGGTATTATTAGACCTCAGTGCAGCGTTTGATACTGTTGATCACTCGATTTGATAAGAGCCTCTGGAAAACTGGCTCGACCTTTCTGGTACTGGACTGGTTTAAATCCTACCTGAAGAACAGAAACTTCTATATGTTAGTAAGGATCTTTAAATAGGAGACCAGAAAAATCACATGCGGTATTCCTCAAAGCTCCATTGTGGGGACTCTCCCATTCAACATCTACGTGCTCCCCTTAGCTCAGATTATAGCAAACAATATGATCATTTACCATTACGGTTACAGCTTACATCACGTCTTACAGCTTTACATCACAATGTCACAGGCTTCTATTAACCCATCAGAGCGTTGGCTAGATCCATCTAACAGATTAATATGTGGATGCGCTATAATTTTCTCCAACAGAATACAACAAAACTGAGGTAAAAATAAAAGGGAGTTTTTCCTCTCCACTGTCGCTACAAGCATGCTTAATGTGAGGGATTGCATTAGAGTCAGTGAGTCGATGCAATCAACTGGTTTTCCTTGCATAGGAAACTTTGAATTAATTTCACTGTATGATCTGGTAAACTGTGAAGTGCCTTGAGAAGACGTGTTGTGAATCGCCGCATTATGAATAAACTAAATTGAATTTTTACCATACGTTACCCAGAAACTCCCCCTTCCCAAGCGGCCTCCTCAAGTTTGCTATATCTCTGTCAAAGCACACCTGTCACACTCAAACAACAGCCACCAAGAGGCAGGAGGCGGTCCCTCTGGCTTTGTTCGTCAGCATCTAACTAGAAGGGATGTTTCTGTCATTCACCAGACCGCTTCAACATCTGGTCTCTGGTCATTTCTAATAGTTTGGCTAAGGGAGGAAAACCTGCTGGGCTAAACTGAAATCAAGAAATCTCTGTTTGAAAACTTTAGCTGCTTGAGAGATTTTAAGAATGAAGGCACAAAGGGAACACCTCATTTAACACAACCAGTAATATAAGGAGTGAGATGTACACCAGAGAAAAGAGGAATAGTTGCTGAACAAGGGTTGATTATCTAACTAAGTCAGTTAGGAAATAGGAAGAAATTAGGCTCATTAAAATATGCATTATTTATCTCACAGTTATATATATATATATATATATATATATACATATATATATAAAACATTTCAAACAAATTAAAAGTGGCTCTTAAAGTATAAGACATAATGGAATATTAATAACTGAAAGTGAGTTTTGAATTAACATGCCAGTTTATACTAATAGATATTACACAAACTCAACACAATTAACTCTCAAACCTGGCCTTAGTGCTATGGGGTTAACCTGACATTTTGCTCAGCATATCAAGGGCATGCTGGAAAAGATGATGCAGCAAACTGTTGTATTTAGGGGCTATGATGAGTTGGTGTTGGTCTGAGCTGCATGATTTTATGTTAGAACAGGCAACAGAGTGGGATGTGAGTCTCCTCTTGCATTACAAACCCTATTAACTGGACCATGTGGGAACATTCTGAAGGCCATTAAAAAAGAAGTTTCATTATTAGATTAACAGCTGCAAGTGACAAGACCAATTTCTTTCATTTTGTTCAACAATACAAGAATAAATCAGGAGCTTTTATTAGTTAGTATTGTTGGAAACTGAAAAAAATAAAACAATATCAGACCCCGTATATCAGGATGAACTAATCCCTAAATAATTTAACTTAACCACTCAAAATTGGATTTGTTGTAGAGCTGAAGAGGCACAGGAATAAGGATGTAAGGACAACTGTTCCTTAATATGCTCCACATGAGACATATTTTTCTATTAGGCTTTGTATTAATAACTACATTTTGTATTTTGATTTTTGTTTTTCACAGAGTTTCTGCAGTTCTGCAACGATTCTGCAGTTTTTTTCTTTGCATAATGTCTACAGTTTCTATTAGCACATCTTATTCATATACAGAGGGAGGGTACAACCTGGACAGAACCACAATCAGCACAACATGTATTTTAGGTGCTCAATATAGAGCATGCATTACTGACATTAGGAGAAAACTAGAGTAGCTGCATAAAACCTACACAAAAGGTAAGTATATGAATAGATGTTTTTCTTAAGACATCACTGAAGGAAAACAACCCAAAATTGTGACTTTAGCAAAGCCATCAGAGTTGCTCTGCCATTGAACATCACTACTTAAAATTGAGGCACATTTATATACAGCTCTGTCATCTGGTTTCTGATGTGAGTGCAGCCACTGGCATCATTGCCTCTGTGCTGATTTAAAGATAAGTCTGAGAACCTTGCCTTTGTCCAGGATTTCACTAAAGTCTTGCTGAAAGTACCTGAAGAATATTACAGAGGTTTATTCTGTACATGGCTTCTATCCTTTCACAAGATGGATGTGAATACTGCATGCTGTTGCTCCATCTGAATTGGGGGTCGACTCCCCCTATTGGTGTAATTCATTTTGTGGATCCAGTTTTCTGTTGTTTTTGTTATTTATGATATTTCTTTTCTTCTTATGCTTCTGTCTTTCTTTTAATAGCAGATTTTTTTTCTTTTGCAATGTTTTTTTTTGTGGCATTTGATTTGGTATTTTTTTTTATTTTGCATCCTTGATGTGTTTTCAGAGTGGTTTGCCTTTTATGTGTTTAGTCCTTTGCAACACATTTGCACCTGTAACCAACTTTAAGTGAATATTTTAAATGCGTAACTTTAAAAACTCACACAGAATTGTCACTGTTAAAACAATCTAAATTTTACTTTTCGTCTTCAAGTGTGTAACTTAACCTGCAATGCATGGGTAATCATATTTCTTAGCAATTGTAAAATATGTCTGACATGGAGGCTGTCAAATAAAAACAACCTACTAATTTAAAGGGCTGCTTTTCAAGACAAAAGTGTGAGCTCTTGCTGTTCCCAGATTGTCCCTAAGCTGCTTAAGATTTGTAGGTAGCAAAGCTTAAAGCACAGCTGCAGTAGGAAAGGGTTTATAAATGCCATAACTAACAGAAAGTTTTCCTATATAAGACAGAGGCGACGATAGAAGTTAAATTTTTTATGTAACTCCAAAAAAAAAGCAAATTTAAAGGCTCATTTGGACACTGCAGAACACCAAAACCATTATGGTAGAGAATCATAAAAGATACTCACCATAAATTGAAAAAGACTTTTATTTTGCAGTGGTATGAGTCCCTTGAATCATTGAGCATATACCTGAACTTGCTGCTCCAATGAAGGGAATTGTGAATATTTGTGGCGACGCAGAACCGTTAAAGCCCCACTGAGTCATTTGCAGTGTGGCTGCATCTCAGAGGAAAATGAGTTTGACACTGTTGGCCCTTTGCTTTATAAATTAGGTCCCTGGGTGGACATCCAGCTTTACAGTGCAAATTCATTACGAGCTAACTATGAGTCTTAAGGGAAGGTAAGAGCTTTACAACCCAACATTACCAGGTCATTATCAGAAGCATTAAGAGCACCTCTAAACTGAAAACAGGAAAGATATCAACAATGCAAACTACTGGAATCCTGTTCCATCCTATGTTTGGGATGTGGACACAGATGGTCTAGAGGCCTTGGAATAGATGAGAGGGGTCTTTAATTGGAAGAAGGTGGCACTCAGGCGGCAGAGGAGGTTGGGGGGGGAGACAATGCATTGAGTCAAAGTATTTCCTGTAGGCAGCATCGATAGAGAGGGTAGCTAACTGTGATCAGTGGTCAGAAAAACAAAACCAGGAGCTCATAGGGATTAAAGAACAATTATGTTCAAATCCATCAGTGCACACTGCCTGCTCAGAGAGACAGAGAAACACAGGATATAAGACCTCAGTTTATGTCCCATTCCTTTCCTGTGCTTCCCCTCACTGCTGGAGTGGTGATGCTTGATAATTAGGATAAATTGTTACATCCAAAGAACCCTTTTTCAGGACCCTGAAACTGTGCATGCAACCAGAAATAGTTGACATTCAATGCTTTATTCAAAGCTTACTGTTCAAGCTGTTGAGCAAAAAAAAAAAAAAAAGCCTGAATAATACTTAGCAACACTGTCTCTTTTTAAAATTGAAAAAAATAAACTGTTTGTAAAAAAAAAAAAAAGGAGACTATATGTTGTATCGTCATTAAACAAAATTTACAAAAAAAAAGGCATTAAAATGCACAGTCAGAAGTGAGTGATAAACACAAGTGTTGATAGTGGTGATCATTTCTTTTAATAAGGGATAGTAAGGGATCAATAAAAAAAAAAACAGATGGTCTCTCGTTTTTCTTTTTATTTGTTTGTGCATACGGCCTCTTTCAAATATGCTGCAACATCCTGATTTTATTCAAGTGAAGATTGGACAAGACTGCCTTGACATATTATTTATTTATCTTTATTTTTTGTATTTATTCTCCAGGGCTGTACTTCATTGTCCTGCTGCATGATAAAAGTGCGCCAAGCATTCTTCCCAAGAGTTTAAGGAATAGAACAAATATCAAAGCGTTATCTTTTCATTTTTTTCTGGTGTTTTCATAAAATACTGTTGTTTATATGATGCTCCATGTTTATGAATGATGCCTCTCACTGTGGTTAACTAGATTCCGTAAGCTTTGTAAGCCCTTCACAAGTGACAGACTTCAGTGACCCAATTTCTCTTCGGTTCTTGATGTCTGTAAATCATGTTCTATATTTTAAGGCAATCTTATGTTGTCAGGATCTATTTAAGTGATGTCTGTTTATGGGCGTTACACCCGTGGGGGATGCAACACCCACACTTTTCATATTTGAAGTCTAAAATACCCACAATTTTTTACTCGGTCAAAGTCTACTGACTCAACTATTACATAGCACGCTTTATGTGAGACAGGTTGTTATCAAATTAAACTATTTCCTTGTGAAGTTGCAATTTTGAGCAGGCTTTCCTTTTTTTAATTGCATGAATTTGAAATTCAGGTTCAATGGCTGCAGCCACTTTTCTTTATGGCAACAGCGAAGTAATCCTTTAGAATACTTGTGTTTAATTTTCCTTAAAAATCGTTATCTGAATGTCAAATAAACAAACATTTTTAGTATAATTTTCCTTCATAAGGTTTAAAATACAAGGCACGAAATGATAAATAATTACGCTGTGATCAGATGAAAAAAAATTCCTATTTTTCAAAACTCAATGTTGACAAATATGGTCTTCATATGAGACAATAACTGGCATATATAGTGACTACACACATCAACATTTAGGATTAATTAGGTCAAATTCTGACACAAAAGCCTAAACTTGAATTCTACGCCCCTCTAACTTGGAGTGAAGGGATGCATTTCTCAGCAGGTATTTTTGTCGCCATAAAGATGGCCAGCTCTTTGTGCAATTGGTTGATCAGAGTTACTGCTATTAACTTCTCTGATAGGACACTCTCACACACAGCCAGCTTCTCTAACTCACTGATTGGAAGATTTGAAAGGAGGAGCCTAGCGAGTGGTCCAGATTGAGCTGTCATTCATTCATTGAGATACAACACAATGATTATACTGAGGAAAAAATGAGGGGCAGAGATAAAAATCTTAAGTCAGTCTTCCAATGTGTAAATACTAAATCAAGAAGATTTTCAACAAAATGATTAAATATAAATTTTATGTCAGGGTTAAAAAAAAAAACATGGAGAGACGCAGTGCTAAATGGCTCAGGGGTTAGATGAGAACAAGCTTTTTCTATTAATTTTAGGTAACATATTAATGAATGTTAGATTTTATGTGCTGTTTGGTGGTGTTACAGGAATCAGATTGCACCAAATTACCCCTGTCTGCTTCACACATCTGGCAGCAATCTAGCCTGGATGTGGCTGGTAAGGTTAGCTTTTTAAAGAATGTGATCCAATTAAGTAAAATCAAATATAATAAGGGGGGGAGTAATTACATTTCATATGAGACTAGCTTGATTTGGAGAGATGTTTTTATTTTGATAAATGATGTGACCATTGTCTATGTATTCATGCTATTTTATACAAATGCAGGAAAAAAGCTTAAAAGATCTTGTAAAGGGATATATATATATATA
>NW_015150610.1:805689-821180 GCF_000732505.1 Cyprinodon variegatus
TTTTACATTTCTGCATGTATGAAATGTTTAAATGTTATATTGTCACCTTTATCTGTCATTATTACCCATTACATTATATGTAAATATGGCAGTAAGTTGTGGTGAAAAATAAATACACCTTTTTACTTGATACAGAATATGATTAAAAAGGTGATCCAATAAAATATCAGTTAATTTTTCTACAGGAATTTAAAAAAAAACATTGGAAAAGGGAGTGGTCTCAACCCATTTTTTCTTTTTTCTCATAGGGATTGTGCGAATGAGTGTGACAGTTAAAGACATGACACATTTGCATAAGTTTTTAAAAACAAAAGAAAACAAAGGCAGCTTTGTGGATGCAGTAGTTTCTAGATGCTCTCAGTGGGCTGATATACAATTCTTTCAGGTTCCATAGTTTGTCTTTATAATGCCTTAGATATTCATGGGATCCACAAGGTTTAATGCTTGGTCAAGTAGATTTTTTAATAAATGCTAATAATGGTAATATGCTAACTCTATATTGTTAATTAATTATTGATTGATTGATTAATTAATTAATTAGATTTAATCAATTTAAATTCAAATATTAATGACACTCTGCGCCACCTATCCATAAAGTAAACTGTTAGGGCTTTAATAATGAACACCAGATATCAGTAAGTATATTTTAAAACAAGACTAACATCTAACTCGTTTCTTTTAGAAAGTATGAATATTTAATGCACACTAGTGCTGTTCTTCTCCAAAGGATTCTTAAAATTCTTAATAAAAAAAAATCTAAAGGTTATGAAAAAATCAGTGACCAAAAAATGTGAGACCAATCTGAGAATGGAGAGCTTTACTGATATTTATCAGAATAGATAACATTTTAGATCATTTATGTTGCTTTCTCTTGTCTGCCTGTTAGATCAAGAATAAAATTTTACTTTGTTCCTATAAAAAATGAAGCAAAACATCTCTGAGATTCATGAAAAGCCCTATAGATCCCATCTGCTGTATACCTGCACAGCAATTTGTTTTACTTTTGAGTTCCTTATGACTCCTGGAATCTCTTTTGAAAAGATAAACTATTTTTTTTTTTATCAAACCAATATTACTTTTTTATGAGCAACATAAACAATCTCTGGTTTCCAGAAAAAGATCTATTAACATAAAATCTTTAAGCAGTGTGCATCTGCGGATATGGTCACGTCAATGCTTGAAAAGCTATATAAGCAGATAAAGTTGGAATATTCTATGAGAACAACACCAGAAATATGCAATGCTATCACCTGCAACGCTCTGTCGATCAGCCATGGTATCATTATCCTCTACATTCATATTTCACTTCCTTCCCTCCAGTCATAGATACAGGCAGATATCCTTTGAAACATCTTGCCTTGGAAAAAAGCTTTCTCCCCTCCACCATCACAGCTCTCAATACCCTCAGCAGATGTTAACAACAGTGTCATAAAAACCTATCACGGCTACTATCAATCTACCAATGTTTTATTAATGAACTGCAGATGCCCCTCCCTTTAACTGTACTATATGTTCCTTAAGTCACTTTCCCTGATAATTTCTCCTCCCCATGCATGCCTCCCCAACCTGCCTTTGTCGTGGCCATTAGTCCTCAGCATACAATCGATACCCTGAGGCCCACAGCTGCCACTAGGAAAGCAATGTAGGAAATAAGGAAGGCAGATAGTAAAACTGTGAGGAGAAGAAGACTTGTTGCAATCTCTCTTATTGTGGTTGCTGTTTGCAAACATCCTTTATCTCTGCTTTCTCCCCACGTCTGTCACTTCTTCTTATTGATTTAAAGTTTTAGATGCAGGTTTATGCTAAAGGCTGAAACTTCAAAGTTATTAATTAAGGTTTGTTGAGCCACAGGTGACAGCTGTTATCCTTCTGGGTTTAAATGACTTAGGAAATTGATTCAAAATTGCTGTCTTTGAAAGCAAAGCATACTGACAAACAGGACTATGGCCCACACTTGTGGATTTATGGTTGTGAACCAAGCTCTGTGTCAACAGGGGTTTGAGCAGAGGTGTGGCGGTGTAAATTAGACTATAGATCAGGGAAACAGGCAGACACTGATGCTGCTCAGCTGATAAATGGATAATAGTATCGCTGTTCCAAAGAGCCCTTGGCATATGGTGGATAAACTACCATGCCCACCTGAAAGGCCAGAAGAAAGATGGGTGTGCATACATTTAGACACAAAACAACCACACAGTTTTATTTCCATGCCAAGAAAGTGCAGGAGAACCTTAACGTACTGCAAAACTAGAGTCAGTGAAAACCAATGGGTAAAGAAAAATATCCCTAATTTCAAACTGGCTTTACTGAAAAACCAAAAACCTTTAAGGGCACAGCTACAAGTTTATCTTTAAAACTAGGAATGCATGAAATATCAGCTATATTATTATATGTATTATAGTATTATAAGTATAAGCATATTGGTATCATTTTGATAAATAGAATGGGCTGATATTAACAACCAGCATATATTTCCATATAGTTTCTATCTTTGTTTTAGGGTCGGTCATCTGGTATTTGTTTGATCATGTGGCAATGATTGTGATGCAGTTCACGATTGTGGGTGTTTCTGACGCAGAAACAATGGCAGCACTATGTTCTGTTATTCATGCTGCCCATAGGGCAAGTAAACATATGATATTTGACATTGCTAAATATCAGCCATTATTACAATAATATTATTGAATATCGGCTCAGATTTTTATTTTGGTGCACCCCCAATAAAAATGTTACATTTAAAAAACACAAAACATCAAAGTAAAGTAGAAGTGGTACAGAATAAAAGTATCAATTTTACGAAAAGAAATGTATTTAAAAAAAAGTTTTGTCCGTTTTGAAAGTATCCAAAGTATATATGTATTTAGTTTTGGTTACAATCTCAACTCTCAACTTAGAGGTTGCCCCTTTGTCTCTGGACTGATTAACATTTTGCTACTGCTAACCAAACACCAGTCTGTACCATAACGTAACACAGGTGTGCTACTGCAGGTTTGTTGGGTTCTTCTGCAAGTTTGTTAATGTTCAAAACAAACTGCAAGCTGAGACACCACACTAGACAAAGAAGTCTGTTTACACCTTTTTCAAAGCCTCATTATACCCATCCATCCATTTTCTAGCACAATTATCCCGAGTGGGGTCGCTGGTGCCTATCTCCAGCAGTACGACCTGGACAGGTCACCATCATAAGGCAACACAGAGACAAACAGGACAAGTACCCAGAAAGAACAGATGCATGCTCAGGGAGAACATGCAAACTCCATGCATAAAGACCCTGGGCCGGGAATCAAACCCAGAGCCTTCTTGCTGCTAGGCAGCAGTGCTACCCACTGCGCCATTGAGCAGTATACAAGTCCTTTATTTTACCTAGTTATATTATAACCCATACATGCATATGTGTATATATGCACAGACATATGCATGTATGGCCACAATATATACACATATAAAAATAACAGCACATACAGTGAGTATACTGAGTGAATGGGAGGGTGCTGGAAGTTGCAATACCTCAGAAAGATAAGACGGAGCAAGACCACGGAGAGACTTCAAACAAATCTATAGAGAGATAAGGAAACATCGAAATTTAATAAACTGCCATAGCACACTGGTTTTGCCCATATTAAGGCTTATAGATAGATTGATGAGCAGCTCACTTGGATTTTCTGCGTTTTACCTTTTATTTTAATACTTAACTGCAACTGGTAACCACTTTGTGGTTAACTCTTTACCTGCAGGGACTTTTAGGGTCAGAATGATTCTGAAAATGTTTCTATAAACCTGGGATATTGCAGTCTGCTTAAAGCCTAAAACTTCCTGCCTGCAACCTTGGATGTCCTTATTAATATTATCAATACATCAAACTTTTTCTATTTATAATACTTTCTTTTAATTGTCCCGCCACTACTAATGCTAACAAACATATTTATTCAAACCCACCTTACTCACTAACGCATCTATTTCTGCCTTGGTTAGACTGCGCATTTCCCCCCCCGTTCTTTTTCCTGCAGTTGCCATTCGTAACTATCAAATAACATCAATCAGCTTGCTCATTTAAAGCAGCTTTTATCAGCAGCTGATTTATCAAGAAAATTTGTTTTTGTATCTGCATGTGGTTTGATAAATCTAAAATAGCATTTGTGTATGCCATTTTCAGCTTTTGGGTATAAGTTTACTTTAAAAATAGAGCAAATGCAGTCTTTAATAAATTAGACCCCAGAACAATTAAAATGTTTTGTCTTCTTCTTGTCAGAATGCATTAGAGAAAAGTAGAGAACCGAATCCAAAGATCTGATGTTCACAGATATTCTGTAACGACTCAGAGCAGAGGGACTCATTATTTAAGGCAAGACAGACAATGGGATAATTCAAAAGCGTTTATTAAAGCAATGATTGTGCAGCAGCATCTAGAGCGTCTTTCACAGGAAACTCTGGTTTATCCTGAGAACGAGGTAGGATACAGCTGGTGGGCTGCCAATATGATGCAGCAGGTGCCAGCCAGAGTGTACCAGATGCTGCAGCCCTGGAGAATGGAGAACGAGCAGGACTCCAAAGCCAGGTCAGACAAACAGATCAGAACAACAACAGGCAGGTTCAGAGGTCCAGAAGTCCAAAGACAGTTCAAGCAAACCATTCAGACTGTAACAGGAAATCAGAAACACTCAGGCAAGCTAAAATCCCTCTTCCCACTGGCATGAGAGAAAAAGATAATCTGACCCTGATAAATGGATGCAAACACCTTAAATAGAGGCAGGAGTAGGTGGATCAGATGAGCAGTGATTAGAAACCGGGCAGAGTTAGACGGGTGAATTTAATTAATAATTAAGCCAGTTATCAGTGCCAAGATCATGACATATTCCTCATCCAGTTTGACCAAGCTGGAGTTATTTCACAAAGAAAATTTGAGATTGAAAAATAAAACCTGATTAAAGAGTGGTGACAGGACTTGAGTCCAAAACTCTGAAAATAGCCTATACAGTACATGGCTCCAAGAACGATGTTTTAAAACTTAATATGAATGCAGAAATCTTCAATAATAATTTGCAGGTTTAAAGTTTAAGGGTTTCATCCTGAATATCCAAAGTAATGGAAAAAAATTGTCCTAAAGGGTTACAATAGTTAATGCTGAGGGTTCCCTTAAAGAAATCATAAAAATTATGTTTTAATGACGGCTATCTATACAGAATTTTTTAAGGACCTTTTAACCAGTCAATTTTTTAATTTTGTAATCTTAAGTGAAGCTAAGATTATACATAGTAATATTTTTGGCCAAATCATGTGTCCAGCTCAAGTTTCCAGTGGTATGTGTCTCTAAAGAGATGATTTGAAGAGAACCCAGGCAAAGGGTTCCCTCAGCAATTCACCAATAAGTCAGAGTGACAACAAGAAAGGGAGTATGAGAAAATGAGAGTGGGTGTTTGACAGATTTGAGATTACTGTTTTTACCTCCCCCTCGTTTGATATCCATCCCTCTCTAGATCTCCACGAAGCTTTAACCATGACTCACCCAGTTTCTTTGGAAACAGAAGAGGCTTGGAAAGACAAACAAAGTAGAAGCCATGTTCTAGCATTAGCCAGAGACATAAATCTATCAGACCAGCATTATACTGCCCTTAGCCGTATGCAACTCCTCAAACAAAACATGTATAAAATAAACTGGGTTTATATTGTTTTTCAAACCGAACAGAGAGATGCAGTTTTAGTCAAGCAGTCTTGAATGATGCAATAATAAAATGTTTTCAATTATCCAAAGCAAATAACTTCAAAGTGTAATATCACTTTCTTTGGTGATTGATGACATTAGAAAAACAGATCTAGATGATGTACATATATACACCTATGTGAGAATGTGATAATGAACAAAAATAAAGCCTAGGCAGAAGTTAATCTGCATAAACTGGATCTCTTACCCTCATGCAACCAGAGGCTCATCCAACTGTGAAGCAGCCAATTAGCATTCAACCACACTCCTCATAATCCAATCAGCATCCAGAGTCCTGCTTAAAAATGTATCTAAATAAACCAGCAACCCAACAAGCATCTGAATTATGAACGTTGTCATAATTTGATTGACATCCCTGATTCAACCCTCCTCCATTCCCTTATCCACCATCCTCCCAAACTCCATCTGTCTCCTTGTCTATGCTGCTGCTCACCCCATTGAAGAAATTCCTTGGACCGACACTGCTTCCACAATGTATCCCCACCCAATCTGGCAGAAGACCACCACGTTGAATCTGGTTTTGCCATAGTTTCTTTCCAAGGTTAGTTTGTTTCTCTCCACTGTCACCTCATACTTGCTCATCATGGAAGTTCTTAAGAACCTACGTCTTGTTCTAGCTGGCATCCGTCTTCATTCAATCTCCATTCCACTACTAGTTTCAGGTTTTTTAGGTTAACATTTTTTCACTTAAAGTAGACAATTCACTCAAAATTCATGAGTTGCATCTTAAATCACATTTCTTGTTTATCCTCTGTTGCCCTCTTGTGTCAGCCTCCTAGGTTCCTTCTAGATTCTTCTGTCCACACCTGTCCACACCTGCTCCCAATCTCCATTTATACTCCTCCTCTGCAGTTACTGTTTGTTTGTTCCTCGTTGTTTCTTTGCCCATCATATGTGTTTTCCATAATGTCTCCTCGATTTATTTTATTTTTTTTTGTATTTATGCTTATGTTGCCCTTTGCACAATTAAATCAGCAAGAAACCACCTCAGCGTCCGTCTTTGCATTTGGGTCCTCTATAAGCTTCCACTCAACCTGACACGGCAGGTCTTTAAATAGAAATGATTACACTTAGTGTAGTAGCTTGCAACAAATCCTATAAACTCTATTTCAGAAGCTCCTTAGTTTTTGCTTTTATTAAGTAGTTGGAATTAATTTAGGATGTTTCCAATTCAAGTTTCAGGAGTTTTAAATTTGGAAACTGTTATTTTCTTAGTGATCACTGCAAGGGAGAAACATAAAAGTGAATAATTAAGTATACATATGATGCAGATAATTGTTTTTCTTTCCTCTTTCTAAAAAATTTGTATAAATATTAATAGGATTCACTGTAGTATAATCAATGTTTTTTTGTTTTACTAATGCTTGGCTACTATTTAAATGCTGAGGCTTATTAAGTGGTTTAAAGGAGCTAACCCAATTGTATTCTGGCCAGTAAACTGATATGTCTGAGAAATGACCTATCATGTTGTCCTTGCTGTAATAGAAAAGGATTTCCCTATTAAGCAGTCAAGAGCTGTGCTTTGGAGATAATGTGGCGGCTTTGAGGGGATTTTCACAAGTAGGTGTTGTTTTCCAGTGGCACAGTGGCAGGGATTTTCTCTGAAAGTGTCTGATTTTGTGTTGCCAGTGAAGCCATTGGCAAAGTGCTGTAAACATTGCCTGCAGTCTAATATGGCAGCTTCAGCACTTGAAAGCGGGACTGAAGGATTTGATGGCTCACTCAGTAATATCAGGGGACATGACAAGTTATCAGCCAGATTGATTTCAAATGCTGTGTGACTAATTTGAGGGGGGTGTTCCAAACACATGGCCCATGTTTTTCCTTTAGTCATTTTCTGTCAACACACAAAAATATTGCTTCACCTGCATGTGAGCTGATCCTTTCTCATTTTATTTTTGGTGTTAAATCTGTTTTCATTGTACTGTTTTTGATTTATCTGTGGTTTGGCAGCAATAGATGACTTTGACTTTTAGTCAAAAGTATTCATACTTCCAACAGCAGACTGTTAATCTAATGCTTGGTTAGTCCAACAGAGTTTCTACAGGAATTTCAACCCAACTGAGATGTGTTTGCTTGAAAAGTGGGGAAAAGATCAGAGGGGGAAGTTTTAGTGAAAGACTCTGTTGGCTAAAGGGCGGCGTACACTGCCAATTTCCAGTTGTGCGAGAATCTTTGGATCGGGCTGACTTTCAACCTGATTGTGCGTCGTGAGTTGTGTAGTGTACAGGGGGTAACGAGGGGAGATCAACCTCTCACGACTACCTCCCGATCAGGAATCGTCAGCTCGGGAGAAAATCACACATAAATGTAACAATAAATATAACAAAGTAAATGTACTTAGTTATTATACACAAGAAAAAAAACAACAAAGAAACAAACAAAAAAAAAAAATAAAAAAAAATAATATATATATATATATATATATATAGAAAAGGGTCAAGTTGGAACAGTGGTAGACATTTAAACAAACTTTGGTAAGTTTATGTATAGAATTAAGATTGCATTTATACATTTGATCCTAGTGGTAAAAATCCAAAGTAAAAGTTTAATAAAGATTTAGATTGAAGTGCTAAAAAAATGTACAGATTTCTCAAGAAAAAAAGCAACTGGTAGATGTACTGATAAAACTCTTTTTATTAAGTAAAAGTAACTACATTTTACAGAAGTAAAATTTAGTTTTTCCATAAAATTATACAAAATAACAAAACTGTCAACAAAAACAACTATAAAACTGTTCTACTTTAAGAAACTAAGTTACTTTCCTTACCTAATAACTACTCAAGTAAAGCAAAGATATTGAAGAAAACGACTTAGGTGGTTTAATTAGCTCCTTGTTAACGCTACATCAAACAAAATTTGATTTTTAAATTACTGCTAGTCTGCACAGGTATTAATATGATTCTAAACAGCATGTTTTTGCATACATATACGTAGAGATTTTATATGATCTTAAAGGTACTGTAGAGGATATTTGTGAATATTTTAAAAGACTCGCTCTATCAACTTTAAAAAGAAATGCACATGCACAACCCTGTATCTGTTCCCGAGAGGGAACGCCTATTAAACGCGTGTCAGAGGATGCACAAGCCCATTTCTTCTCGTGCACACTCTGTTTAAAAGTTGCTGTTCCCATAGCTCATACAAGCTTATTCTGTTCAAATGTCCGCCCTAACACCTAAATCCCTCAATTACTACATACAGCACTGACTATAGAGTGGACTTTTTAGTGAACTCAGTTAACTGACAGTTCGGACAGATGATCACTGCTTTTTGCTCCCTGTTGGTCATGTAACTCCTCCTGCACAGCACAGTGCCTGCTCCATCTTTGTTATTAGGCACCACTGTCGGGTAGTGGCAGCAGCAGCGGGCCGCTGTGACAGCAAATCCGATAATGCTTTGCGAGGAGACCTCTCCATACAAAGCATATCGGGATATGTCACACTTGGCCATTTTCAAAGAACCACAGTGAGAAAGGTGAGCTTCAATGACTGGCTGAAACCGTAGCTCACCACAGTTATACACCTAAAAGTTCACATGCTCAGAAAAAGATAGCTACCGGGACATGCACATAAGGACGGCCTTAAGTAAACATACAGTATCACCAGAATGACTGATAATTAGGAGGACCACTTATTTAGATGATCCACCCAGAAATAAAAGATTGTCCTCTATATCTTTAACTTGTATATTTAATAAAATTTACATCTGCTCTTTATCCATAACTACAGCACATTTTTCTTACCTTGTATATTTAACATTACTCTACTGTCCTTATTCTATCCATCTCATTATTGCTCATTTTATGAGTAACTTTTGGCTGCCTTTCTCCTTTTCACTGTTAATGATAAAGTTCCGTTTCAGAGACAAATGAAAGATGATGTGTTGCTTTTCTAATGCCCTACATATATAGCTGAACACATTCACAACCTCTTTAGACTAATAAGAGCTTTTAGCTTCCATCAACTTCAGGGGTCAGTATTTGGTCTAGCAGCTAATTCACTGATGTACTGTATATGATCATTCTCAATGCTGTATGGAAAGATCTGGTAATACTGGCGAATGAGGCAGTCGCAAATTAAAGCTGCGTTGATCTGATTCGAGCTGATGACATATTAGCGCAATGATGGTCTTCAAAAGCTGACAGATTGGTTTAATTATGTTACGTACAAGAAGTAGTTACTATTTGCCACTAATTCCTAATCTCCAATTTTAAAAAGTGCTCATTACAGCTTAATCTCCTGCATGTTATACATGTAAGCTATTCAGAAGAAACTTATTTGGTAGTGATTGGTTGAATCTTTGATCTCGCTGTTGGTTTTAAAGAAAGAGCTAAGAAAGTAAGGGACATTTGGGTTAGGTGCAGAACCATGATTAAAGAAATCCTAGCAATTATTGTGAGGTAAGAAAGGAAATATACATGTTCAGGTTCAGCAAAAAGCTTTGCACAGTTGGGTGTAATCATTATGTAATGGGAATCAAAGAGTGTTTTGGATTAGCATGCTGAATGTGTTTATGTGGGCAGCCGGCTGCAGACTTTAATTAAAATCAGATTTGGATGCTGGGCAGAGATTTTTTTTTTTTTATTCATGCGCAGCATTATTCCTCATTTCTTTACAAATTTGTTTACATGGAGTAATTTTTTTAATCCTTTGAAATGTTTACTCAGGCTTTCTAAAACTCTTTTTTTTTTTTTTTTTTTTTTCGGAAAAAACACAGTTTTTCACAGTTATATATGGGAACATGTTTATTTATTTGTTTATTAGACTACCTAACTCTGAGAAGTACAGTTGAAACATGAAATGTAAAATATAAAAAGGCAGCTAAATTGAAAGGATTAGTTAGTGTTCTCCTGATAAACGATAGATCAGTTTAAAAACTGAACATAGATCATTAAACACTTTTCAGCCTCTTTGTCGCAAAGACAATTAAAGAGATGATTTTCAAATGATAGTAATCTGCTGCTGATATGTTTTCAGGCATGACTCATCTTTGTTTTTTACAATTTTCTATTTTCATCTCTGTTTTAGCCACATGGTGCACACAATGGACTAATTTCAAGAATAAAACATCCCCTTCAAATATCCTTTAAGTAGGTCTGCAGAACTATTTATTTAAACCACTTTAAAATGTCACAAGAAAGGTTGGGCTCATTAGGAACAAAGCACAAAAAATTTGAAGTCTTGTTAAAAGTTTTAATTATGCTGCATAATTGTAATTATCTTTGGGTTTGATGAAAGAAAATCATCTTGCAAATAAACAATTTCTCCTAGGTTGGTTACTTGGTTTGAGTCTGGAGTTATTTCAGCGATTCATGTGTTTCTCTGTTCTATGCTTCAGGATTTTCAGTGATAGCCTCTCTGACCTGTTCTCTTTTAATTGGACACTCTACCTTCTGCTTAGCATCACATCCCAGAGCCTCCACTGAGTCTGACAGAGGCATGTTAATTCTCTTCTTAACACCAAGAGCTTTGCCAAGCTTTACCTGAAAGGGAGACATGGTTCTCTTTCAAATTCTTCTTTTCACCTGTCCATGTTAAGCTATGATTTAAAGCTGCATACATAAAAAGAAAAAAAAATGGATATCATACACCTTGCAAATGAAACATCCTAACTCCTTCATGGCTCTTGTGCTTAAAAGGTCCAAAATATCACCTTGGTCAACTTTATATATTCAAATTTGTTTCCTATTTTATTTTTTTACATGTCTTTCTGACAGTTGGTTAACATCTATAAAAATCATAACAACACAAACAAAAAATGTCTTATCACAGCATAATTTCAGTTTCAGGTTCCTGTTTTTAAACTTTTCCAAACATCTTTTCCAAAATCGGCATCAAAGGAGATTCCTAGCCAGTTTTTTTTAAATACGGGCAAAAAGAAGCATTATTATTTTATTTCAAATATATATTTTAACCTGATCCGATTTTTTATACATTTTTAATGAGTAATCCCTGATTTCTGTTGAGTAATATAGTATGGCACATGGGTCCATTTCTTTAAGCCAATTAAGGGCCACTATGCTGGATGGGAATCCATATTTATTATGCCAACAACATGCTGTGAGCTGTGGGTAGAAAGGAAGCCAATGCTCACTATAGGAAAACAGGAGCAATCACTGACACATCGATGGTCACAAAGTCTCCATAATAACCATCAGACATTATGCCACTGCAGGGCAATAAAGGAATATTGTTTTTTGTTTAAATTATTGAACTTTTCCAAGTATGCAGGTTTCTAAGTGGTAATTTTTACGATCTGTTCAAAACTATTTCAAAGCTTTTAAAGGCGATTTGGAGGAGTATTAGGACTACTTAGGTAATAATACAGTGGTTTATTCTGTTATAACATAACAAAACAGTCAGAAATAAACCATCATATTTCTAAAATGCACTATCTGCTGGGAAACCTTAGATGCTGTTATTTAAAACAACAACAGCCCTTTCTTGGGTGAAAATCTGGATGGACTTCTGAAACAGGGAAATGAAACGTGCAAATCTATTGATCTAAAGTGGCTTCTTCATGGTGCTAGAGACCTTTGGCAGCTATAGATTTTTAATCTGGTGAAACCCTCTTTTTAGTAGCAGTACATGTGAAGCAAGATATGTGCAAAACAGTACAAAACAATATTTTCATAATTTTCAGATGTTAGTTTTTATGTAAGTCATTATGAACAGATCCTGCACATCATTGTAACAAGCAGCTTATTAACTCTATTTCTGGATCAAATCCACCTCTATATCCTTTCTCCTCTCTCTTCTCTGTAAGCCTTTCAAATACACACCCTTGACATGCTTAACCAAGCGTGCGTTTTACATGTGACACATGCAACACACACTGACACACACGTGC
This sequence comes from Cyprinodon variegatus, assembly GCF_000732505.1. Lineage (NCBI taxonomy): Eukaryota > Metazoa > Chordata > Actinopteri > Cyprinodontiformes > Cyprinodontidae > Cyprinodon > Cyprinodon variegatus. The sequence goes on from NW_015150610.1 coordinate 818,261, forward strand.
ACACACACAGAGTCCCGACTTGTCATCCCTCTGACAGGCTGTCTGCAGTACTTCATCCCTAAAAACACCTGTCAAGTCCATCTCATCTCACCATTTCACGAACAGACAGACAAAGCAAAAGCACTGGAGTTCCTTAAACTAAGCTGGGCAGACTAAGCTTCAGGCTTTAATGGTGGTAGGAGGCTGGGATTCAGTCAGCTAAGAGACCTTTCTCCAATTATCCCGGAGGATACTGAGGCGAGTGTGTAGGTACGTGTGTGTGTGTCTGTGTGACTGTAACCATGTGAATGCTTATGGATGACTTTCTGCCTCTCACCCAGAGATCATTAGAAAGCCACTCAGCTGTAACAAATCCCTGCAGAGAAAGAGTGAGGCAATAAGGAGAGGAAAGACATGGAACAGGATTTTCTTCTGTAAAGAAAGAGAAATGAATATTTCACTTTGAAGACAATAAACCTACATATAAAAACTGCTGGGGTTATGCTGTGGGCCAGTAGCTGCGTAGTTTGAACTGAACGTTTGGTCATATGTTTTGACTCAGTTAGCTGCACATGAGGAGACCTCTATACTTAATCCAAAAACCACATAATCTGAATTACTGAACTGCTTCATTTGGATGAGGATGTGTTCATAGTAAAGAGCGACTTTGTTCAAAAGCTGGGCTGCAAACCCATTATGTAAAACATCGCCAGCCAACATTTAGCATCCATCATAATTATATGTCTCTTTCTGCCGGAGTCAATTGTTAATATGTTTTTTTTTTTTGGTAGAATTGGGGCTTAGCAGCTCCAATTGTTATAGAAATACTTCTTTAAAGAGGAAGCTGTATTCTTGTGTAATCACCTGCTCTGAAGTTAAGGAACATATCAGGAAACTATCAGCTCCTTCCATTGGCATGAATGGGGTTTTAAGTATCAGTGACATGCTGATGTAAGTGCTTTCATAACAATGGCTTCTACCACGATTACAGTACCTTTTCCAAGAACGCTATTTTGGGAAAGAGCCACTGAGATTGAAGTTTTTGACTTTCTTTATGATAATCTACCACAAGCCCTTTTTTCTAATTGAAACAAATGCGTCCTCAACCGGAAAAGCCAATGAGTATCACTTTATATACTCTGATCTGCTTTTCTAGATTCTGCACTTTTTGGTTCTGTTTAAAGTCGTAGGGAAGTCGTATTTAAATGTCAAATCATCCTGGCTTAAACATGTATATAAATGTACTCTTTATCAGACTATATTGTCCCAAAATGTAGAAAATGTCTATTTTAAAAAACTACTACAAAAAATCTGTTTTTTTTCGTTATCTTATGCAGGCCAGTTAGTTATACGTCAGCTTGTACACCTAAAATCGGCCAATGGTATATCAATGATCATCTTTCAATCAAATTTTCATAGCATCTTGATTCATATGTCGCAGCTAATGTACGCAACGGTTGAAATAAGAAATAAGAATCATTATTTAGTTTAACATTGATTTACGTCCCAGTGTTCATGAGGATGGACCTCTGTGTCTTCGGCAGGCGTAGAGCTAACAGAACTGGCAGCCTTGCGAGGCAAAAAAAGGTTGTTTAAATTTTTGTCAGAGAATAACCCAAGTTTACTTACTAATTTAATTTCAACTTTTTCTTTTTATGTAAACATGTAAATTTACATCACCCTGTCAAATATTCATACAGATATATTTTCTGAGTGAATCTCATACAGGGGCCTATGGGTGAAAACTGAGGTCCCTAAAGGCCAAGAAACAGATACTTACCAGCTCTCAAAGAAATAACTTAAAGCACCCCACATGCATGAAAAAGGACATGGAAATCTCATTAAAGAAGAGACTTCATGTAAAGTTGTAACTGGAGCAGGAGACCTGCTGTGAGGTAACTACCACAGTGCTCTCTAGAAAGCTAATCTATCATAGAAATAACATAAAATGTGTCCGACACAGAAAGAAGGATTTATTAATAGAAAAAACAGGTAAAACACAAACACAAATTTTTTTATTAAAAACAGTCAAGTTTTATTGGCATGAGCAGCATCAGCAAATCCAAAGCAGAATTCAACACAATCCTTTACTAAAATTAACAAAATACAACAAGCTTATTTGAATTTAGAGTGACCAATGTGTCAGTCTTTATTTTTATTTTTATGTCTAAGAATATAAAGGTTTTACAGATGCCTTCAGAAAACTCAATTCCTTTTATTAATTTCATCAATGAATTGTGTCCTTTTCTGGGCATTTTTAGCGAACCACATAAACGAGTTGGTTGTTTAGATGTACATTGTGTGAGACTGCATCAAAGTAAAGTGTTTTGGGATGTGAAAATCCTGTCTGACATGCTCCAATCCAGAAGTTTTGATCAAGTTAGAGCAATAGATCTGATTGGTTCCCTTACAGACAAGTTAAAAAGCTACAGAAGTGATAGTACATTTGGGGAATTATGGAAGGAGACTGAAGAACTTGTGCACCACTGCAACATTGTCACTGAATCACAAAACAAAAAACAACCAAAGACCAATTCCAAATTTCTGGACTCACTTGTAATGAGCACTGTTGGACAGATGCACTGTCAGTTTAAAAATAATGAAGAGATCAGTAGAAGTATTTTCTATAAGGTAATTAATTGTCTTGAAGCAGAAATAGATTGTCCAAAAAGAACGTCATTCCTAAAAGAGGAGCCTCTACTTAAGTTTGCTGTGTTTTTGGAACTTTACAAAGAGGTTTTTCATGAACTTTTTTGGTTGAATAAAATCTGGCTTGTGGTTCCAGTTAGCACTGCGTCCTGCGAAAGAAGTTTCTCTGCTCTTAAAGGAATAGTACACCCAAAAAATTATTAGCCTTCATTTTCTACTCACCCCCATGCTGAACAACACTCTGGAGTACTTTTTTGATATCTCAAATGCATCTGGAGATCTGGGAGGCTTC
>NW_015150610.1:821605-834892 GCF_000732505.1 Cyprinodon variegatus
AAAATCTGTAGGACAGTAGATCTTGAGGACCAGGATTGGAGACCACTGGTCTAAGGAGCACATTGAGTATTTTTTTTATTTCTGCTGTATACTTAATTTATAATACATTGTACAGTACACAATTCTATATATATCAATATACATTTTGCGGAAAAGTATTACTGTTTGTAGTATAATTGAACCTTTAATATATTGACCCCCCCCCCAAATAATATCTTGCCACCCCTTTGCCACCCCTGTTTTAAAAGTCTAGTTCCGTCATTTGCATTAGGAGCATAAAAACAGGTTCAGTAAGTATATCTAAAGAGAAAACAAAAACAGATTTCATATTTAGAAAGCAGCTGGAGTCAAAGTTTTGTATTTAAAACTATCATTAACTTGGTCTAAAGCTCTGCTTTACATAGATATATCTTTTCTTAAGTGTTAAAGGGTAAGCAGAATATAAAAGTCTCTACTGTTTTCCTTTTTATAAAAAAATAGGAATTCTCCCCAAAAGTTATTTAAAAGCTAATGAAAGTTTACTTTCTCTCTTGCTTGCCACCAATAAGTTGGGTCAGGCCCATAACAGGCAGGAACTCATTATAGAACAAGAATCCCTGCCTTTTCTATTGTTACACTTGATATTGCTGTGGCTTGTGTTGTGGTTCAGGCAGATGCTGTCGCGCTCAGCAGTGGCAAGAGGTCATTAGTGCAAATTGAGAGCATATTCAAGAAGACGAGGGTTGCATTAGAAATGACAGGTACAGGGATTTCTTAATGTTGGGACATCACGAGCTGTCTTTGTGCACACTGTGTGCTAAAAGAACATTAGCATCAATGTTTCACCTTGAGATCTTGTACACTGTCAAAGGGTTTTTTGCAGAAGAAGCTATTAGCACAGCTGCTAATTAATGTCACTCCCTGTTAATGAAGGAGGCTTTCAGGCAGAACTTGGACTCCTTCCAAATAAATACAACCAAAAACCTGTGCACACAGACACACTTCTGCTAAATTTTAAAACGTTTGTCTCATGCACCTGCTTATTTAGGCTTTTGGGATTATTCCAGCCATTTAATTGAGACAGGCTTCTTGAAAATACGATATCAACGCGTTTAAGCTTAATTATCAAAGAATTTTTTTAGTCGTTCCTTTTTGATAGTGAATGACAGTTCACTTTTGGTCACAAAGTAGTAAATATTTTTAACAAAACTGTTTTTGTTACCAGAAATTTGCGGTGTCTTTGGGGTCCAATTGGCAACATTTTAAAGGTCTCGGCTAACATTGAGAATTGCCATTAATACTCCTACTTTTAATGATGGCAACATCAATCAACAAAAGGAGCATAATCGTTGGATATTTGGCTCTGCAAAAGTTAAGAGGTATCTTGCAGTACAGTATGACTCCCTTGCAGCATGGTGCACGGATGTGTCAGACCAACCCCAGGGTGCACAGGCTTCTAGCTTGGCCTCCACTAAGGGTACCTATTTGTGCTTCTAGGTACAGTTTCCAGACAGCAAATCTGGGAAATGGAGTGTTTGCACTAACTGTTATTTATATTTCACTTACACATAACTCAATTTCACTACTCTTAGCTACTTAGCTTACATGGGATCCCAATTGACTAAAACCCATCAAAGAAATACAAACTTTGCTTGAACCACAGCTGACAAAAAAATTACTAAATAATTATCAGGGTCTTATTTATAAAGGTTGCATACACACAAAACCAGGCCTAAAATTTGTATACAGTATATCAATTTCCATGCAAAGGTTATGATCTATAAAGAGAAAGCGTCACAGGAAAATGTGTGGTTCTCTGGACCATTCTAACCTCAGACAAAGCTAATTTGGAGATGGGGATGCAGATTGTGAGGTGTGGAAATGAAGCTAAACTTCACCATGATTAATGTTCCCTCTAGATTTTCATGTGTCTGGGCATACACACATGGCCGCCTGAGTACACTGAGGACCACTGTGAGCAACATCAGATGTGCATACTGCGGCCAAACTCCATTAGTTTACTTTAAATTTAAGTGATTTTGCCCACTAAAAAAAAAAAAAAGAAAAAAGAAAACTTTTTGTTAACGAGATGTGTAGTATGCAATATGTAAGAGTCCTGCTTTGGTCAGGGTGAGGGTGCTGCTCTGGAAGAAATACACCTTAAACCTTTCAGACATAACTTCCTGTTCACATTAAATTATTCACATTTTGTACAATGAGGTGTACCCTGTAGCTTGTGATACAGTATAAATTCCTGTTTTTCAGCTCTTTGTCTGTAACTCTTAAGTTACAGTTTTTCTGCCTGTCAATGAATATAAATTGTATAAAAGTTTAAGGATTTAATTAATAATATCCATATGAAATAAACTGTGTAAATGTCTCTAGACCAGGGGTGTCAAAAGTAAACATATTTGTTCCTTAGGAAGAAGTATAGATACTGCAGTTTAAAAACACTGGTAAAAGTTGAAGTATCAACTTGACCTCTTGAAAAAGTATGTGCTCCAAAAACTACTTAAAGTATAAAAGTATAAAGTAACCTTTAAAAACAGCCAGATGCCACTATACGAATTGAAGCTAAATTTTTTGACTATTTCGAAAAATTCTTTGAGATAGGGCCAAGGATGAGGGAGGTCTGTTGGTCTCCGTCTCCATCTCCCGATACGCTCTCGCCTGTGTCCGACCTTTCAGACATTTCGACATCTTTTTCTGAATCCTACATTGTAGCATGGCATAGACAATTCACGTTTGCAGTTTGAAGAACACCTGCTTAATTCTGATGATTTCCTTTAGCTAACCAATGAGTGTTTGCATTATATGACTCATCCACTTACCTTAGTTTTTACTAGATGGGGATGGCGACAATGATCTGCATTGGATGGCGCACATGATGTGACATAAATATTTATACACATTAAACCGAAGCCAAGAGTAACGACTAACGTTTGTTTTAAAAATGTAAGGAATAGAAAGTAAAATAAGCAATGGAGTAAGGTTTAAATACTTAAAAAGTGTACTTAAGTACAATAACAAAGTATTTGTACTTCGTTACATGACACCTCTGCACTAGACTATAAACAAATCTGACTTAAATTTGATCTATTTTTCTACAACAGTTTTCCAAAAATGCCTCTTTAAGAGCTTTCAGAATGCTCTTTATATATGATTCATTACACCAAATATTTCACAATCAGCATTGAATGCTTGAAATGTACCACAAATATCTAAGCTGTGAGATCTTCTTTGTCTCCTCACATCTAAGTACTGCAGCCAGCATATCTCAGATATGTGCTGATCGACCCATGCTTACGTTTTTACTTCATCATGTACTTAAAGGTAGCAACAAATCTTTTAAAAAAGTCACACAGAACATCTCGTTGCATGGTAAGGAAGTGTGTCTTGCACAGTGCCCATGGTCTTTTTTGTTCTGAAAGCCTAGACTGGTAAACCATTTGAAAAGCTAAGTATTCTTTTTCCTGTTGGAATATTTATGCACCTGTTGTGGTTTTTGCGTAAGCAGGCAGCAAACAGAATTAAAGTGCTTCTGAATCCAAAGAGAATTGGGACACAATTCTATTCCAACAAAAGCCTTAGAAATATAAAGCTTTACTCTCCCAGACTTAGTTTTTCCAACATGTGTGCATTCAAACACAAATGATTAACACAGACACTGTAGAAAAATGAATAGATAATTAGAAAACTTGGTGCACTCAAAAACTTTCATTAGTTTGTCATTCATTAATTCAACATTCATTAGTCAACTATCAGTCAGAAACAAAAACAGTGAGCCCACAGAATCCAAAAATAATCATCTACCCTCAGCAGAGTTTACTCAGACAGCCTCTATGAAGCTCATACATTTGGGTCTCCTATCATTCCTACTTCATCTTTCTTCACCACACTTGTTTTTTTTCATCCTGTAACTCCAGTCTTTCTAGGTATGCTGTACCTGAATCAATCACTGACGTCCTTCATAAATGACATGATTACAGTCCAATCAATACAAGTCAGTCTGAATCTATTCAAAACTATCTTATCAATGTCCAGCGTGTGTACCCAGCATGACCTGTCTCTTGGCTGCTCCCAAACAAAATTTGTATTCAATTTCTTTTTCCGGGCTTTCTACAGCTGCTGGAAAAGTGCAAGGATTTCTTTACACACATTTATATAAAACATATTGTGGGATGCCTCTTTGTTAGCTTGACAGGGGAAAAAAGGATTAACACATAAGAATTGTAAAACCTGAAAACAAACAAATTGATCAGATACACTGTTCCCTTACAAGAATCAAACAAGTGCCTCACTTTTATTATTCAATGAGGATAGATGTAAACTTCTACTTCTAAACTTTTAACAGGAAACAACTCTTGCTAGAATGTCTCTATTAAAAATGAAACAGAAAAATTATCAGAAATGTAAAGTTATTAGGTATAAGTGTTCACTTACCTTAGTGGCTTTCTTGCATATTTTTAATTTTTCTTTTTTTAACTTTATTATTTGTTAAACTCTGAGTATCAAATACCTTTTATTCACCACAAAATACATAGCTGTACCCTTTAGTTTCTCATTTTTCTAAAAGTGTTCTTTTACTATTTAATGACTTGACATAACCGCTGTAACAAAACATCAGGATTGCAACCTGCCCCATGGGAGCACAGGCCGATGGTAGAAAAACCCAGATAGCAAAAGGAATATTAGTTTCAATTTTTTTTTTCCTTTCTGAAAGCCTACTGCTTTAAAAATCATCATATTCTATGCATTTCTTCCTATGCTTAACATGTAGCTCAAGATCTTAATCTGACACTTACTCCCTTATAGCCATCTAAGCTTAACGAAATAGAATCTTTGATTCTATTTGAGTTATCATATTTTGTGCAAACCATTTTTATTCAAATGAAGCCTAGGGAAAAATTAATCTAAATAAACTTGGTTTGCTTACCCTCATGCAATCAGAGGCTCATCAGTCTCTGAAACAGCCAATTAGCATCCAACCACACTCCTCGTAATCCAATCAGCATCCAGAGTCCTGCTTAAAAGTCACTCAAATCAGCAGCTCAACCTGCTACTCAACAAGCATCTGAGTTTTCCCTTCACCGTCGCTTCATGCTTGCTCATTATAGAGGTTCTCATTCATGTCCCTGTTCTCATTCAGCAGCTCATGTTTATAATCAAAGTAAAATTAATTGTTAATGTACCCTGCCGAGGCCTGAGAGCCAAAGTCTTAAAATATTGTTTCAATAAAACTCTTCAAATTCAGTTTGAAATTTGTTTGTAATCTTTTGTCAGCTTATATTAATTTAAGTGTGGTTTAAAACAGGATTGAACCCACTACCCTTTTAACGTCTATACTCCAGACATTCCTCTGTCTCCAAAAGTACAAAAACTAGCTCACTCAGTCAGCTGGTACATTTAAATAGATATGAACTTTATTTGCACTGGCCATTTATGTTTGATATGTGCGCATGTAGAAGGCAGAACATGAAGTGCTGTTGCGGTTTAGAAAGGAAAATTTGTGCTGGCTAGTGGTCACATGGTTTTATTAATCAGATAACTTCATTAGTCCTACCGGTCATGTGTCTTGATTTTGAAGTCTTCATTAAAGCTTTTTTAACTGCTCTTTGTCTAACTTACCTGATTGCCTTGGGAGACCCTAGCAGGGGCATTTAAGCCCGCGACCATAGCACCTCTGGGATTTGTAATCTTCAAAAGTGCCGGCATGCATCAAGCTAATGACAGGGCAAATTACTCCAATTAAACAAGGTATTTGGAAAGTTTAGGGAAGGTGTTAAGATCCAGACAGACTCAGTAGACTGAGATTTGCTCTGTTTTCCATGACTTTGAATGATTTAACTGCTGTCTCTTTTCTTTGCTTGGAGTGCTTATCTCTGTGCAGTTGTAGGTTTGTAGATTGCTACTCTGAACTTTTCACTACTTCATGAGTTCTCAGTTTGGTTTCTTAATGAAAAAGGAAGAAAAAACAAGAATTGACCTTAAAAGGTAATTAAGTCATTTTTCACTGTGTGCAAAAGAAAGAGAATTGAGATAAATTACCCCAGCTCACTGTATCTCTCAGTTATTTCAGTCACTTCAAAGGTTAATAAAATATAACACACACCGACATATACTTAGAGAGAATTTTTCCAACTCATTAAAGCTCTGAAGTGCTCAGCCTAAAGAAAAAAAAAACACTTTTGGGAAAAGTGTGAGTTAAAAGAGTATCTACTGTACCAAGTCTCTAAAATGTGAAATATTTTAATATCATTAACGTTACAAGAAAATCTAAGCACTTGATACAGTATCATGGACTGGGTTGTAATTCTGCTTCTATCGTGCCCTGCAGGTTACTTAGCATGCTGCTGCAGGCTTGCTTTGAGGTGAAGCTGGAACCGTGGAATGCTGGCCTGACTGCTGCCTGCTATTAGAGTTCAGTGTTCCAGTGAGCGAGCTCTGAGAATGGACACAGAATAACGGATAAAGAGCCACTCAGTCTCAAGTTGAAACACTGCATAGTGTGACAAAGCAGATAAACTGGGAAACTGTGTGGGTTATGTGTATAATAAATGCACATTAGTAGATTTGAATTGTAGTCTTATAATATATAGGATTCATAATTTGGAAGTAAATAAAATCAGTTTTACAGGTGCACTTGTATCCAAAAGTTTAGTTACTTAAAAAAAGTGAACCCCATACTGTATGTAATACAGAGATGGNTATCTTGCATGGTTACCCTGGCCTACTCTGCAGGTTGCTCTAAATATGTACATGGTTGTTTGTACTGGTTGTGATTCCCTGACAAGAACTATCAGGTAGATGTGAAAGCAAATTAATCAAAACAGTATATTTTAACATAGAAATGTTTAATGCAACACATTGCATGAACACAGATGACAAACTGCTTTACATCACATTGTCACCAGGGCACCATGAACCCATTGGAGCATTGGCTAGATGTGTAACACAGATCAATACATGGATATCCCATACTTTTTTAAAAGTGAATGAAAACAAAACTGCTGTAACCTAATCTACTGACCTCAATACTTATTAGATTTACTGTCAGTGTATCAACATCCCAGACCACTTAGGTCTTCTAGTACAAGCCTACTCTATACACTAGAACCAAACATAGAGAAGCATCATTTAGGTCCTATGCTCCACTTATCTGAAACAAACTCCCAAAAGATTGAAGTGCTGAAAGCCTGAATTCTTTTAAGTTAAGTTAAAACCCCAGTTTTTTTAGAACTGCCTTTGACTGTTGAAATTAAACTGTTTACTGAGACATTATTTTAAGTTTGTGGTCTAACTGTTTTGTTTGCTTTCCTACACGCTTTCATATTTTTATATTGACTTGCTTTTACCTGATTAAATGGCATGTCCTGTGTCTTATGCACTGTAAAAACAACAAAAAGCATTCAATAACAATTGGTGACATTTTTTAGAAACCTTAAAGCATCTTTTTAAAAGGGATTTAGTAAACAAAAGAAAGTGACATTTAAAAAAAAAAAAAAACTTTAATGGATAAAACGGCTAAAAACCCCACCTCTAATTGTACATATGAGTATGCTCGGACTTAAGGGGTCAACATCATATCATCATGTCATTTAGCATTATTACAATATCATGGACATGAATCAATGAGACAGAGATGGACAGTGAGCAGCAAAGGAATTAATTTAATAATATGAATATAATGGGCTGGGATGATGGAGGAGTGGCTGTGTTTGTGGACAGAATATGATTGAAGGCATATTTAAATTTATAAAGTTTGAAGCCAATGGCAAAGATTAAGAATAGTTTGCTTAGCTGTATGTACAGAATACCAGATTCTGATATGGACAACTTTTAAGCGGTGGTTTGAGGAAACATTCACAAATGTAAATCATCTTTAATCTGCGGGGATTTTAATACAAATTTTTGGAACTCAGCCATAAGTAACAACACACTAGGTGAGTTATTTAGCAATGATAAACACATTAGGTGGGTTATTTAGCAACGATATCAGTGACGATCAACTACAAAAGAATGGAAACAGATGAGCCAATGATTGCATTAAACTTACAGAGGATGATCTTTTATTTATTGATCATTTAAATAAGTGGTCCTCCTAATTGTCAACCATTCTGGTGATATGTTTACGCAAGGCTGTCCTCCGCACTCGTCCCGTTAGCAATATTTTTCTGTGCATGCACACTTTCAGTCACATATATGTGGTGATCTATATTTTCAGTCATTGAAACTCAACTTTCTCACCGAGGGTCATAAGAGAAAAAGTGTCTAAGAAGTGTATGAGAAGAAAAGAAAGGCAGCAGAAGAGGCAGATATATCCCACAATGCTTTGCAAGGAGAGCTCTCTTCACAAAGATTTATGGGATTTGCTGTCACAGCAGCCCGCTGTTGCTACCCAATAGTGGCGACTAATAACAAAGATGGCGCAGGAGGAGTTACATGACCAACAGTGCAAAAATCAGTGATCATGTGTCCGATCATGTGTTAGCATCAATTCAGAACACACATAACCATCACAGTCATCCGCAATTTCATTTTAAGCAGATGTTTATTTACAAAGCAAATCTAAACATTTAGGATGTAGATTACAGCTTAGATTAGGTTAGTTAAAATAAGAGGTTAGTTCAGTTTAAACATAAAGAAAAAAGCTGTCTTGTGTTGTAGTGAAATGTTTGTGACTGAGTGAGCAAAGCAAGGAAGGGACGGGGGAGAGCCAGTGCCATATATAAACTGCTGCATAATTTAGTTATTGTTGCTTCTCCTTTAATGCAATCATCTTCTTCAGTCAGATCCACAGGAGAAACTTGGAGTATCTGTGGAAACTACAGGACAGAAGAGTTGGTTTGAGTCATTTAAATTAAAACAATTTTAAGGATAAGTTATTAACATATTATTTAGTTGTAGGTGATTAATATTGGGCTAGTCTCCAAAGTGTGACTCGTGTGCTTTTCACACAGCCAAACGAATCTACATGAGGATTAGAAGCCATGACAGATTATAATTCGGTGGCTTAGTGGCAGGACCACACCGTCACATAGCTGTTATGCATCAGAAGGCTTTTTATCAAAATGCAATTTCACAGGTCAGGTTTTTTTTAAAATAATTTATTTATGTAATCATTATCATGGAACAAACCAGTTCAGATTTGAAATAATGTGGACAGTAGGATACATGCTCAAATATAGTTTTCATAGCTATACAGCAGATGCCGCGGTTCAAAACAATCAAATGTATTGAGCATGTTGTCGAGTTTTGGCCGATTGTGTCCAATTGGTTCATTCATTCACAGTGCGTTGAAACTGGCATTACTCCTGGCCTCCTGCTCCTCTTAAACTGCCCGAAGAGTGAAATTAATGAGCATTATCTGCACCCGTGGGAAGGTGCAGAACTACATGGGACATCCAAACCCAGCAACCAGCCTGCGGGGGGCTCTCTGGTAGAGAGTCTGCACAACTGAATCAGGCAGACAATAGAAAAAAATAATAATTTCCTGACAAGTTCAATACCTACTTAATACAACATAGTTTTTTGAATATTTTTGCAGTTCAAGTGCAGTTGAACTTCAGATAATATTATCCTTGTCTGGTTGCCTGTTTTATATAGCCTGTTATGCACATACCCATTTTACTTTGCCACTTTAAAAGTTGGAAAGACAAGAAATCATACGAGTAAGATAAAAAAAATTTAAACTCCAACAATTAAAAAGCTAGTTGATATATAAAAAGTTTGAAATTACAGCAACTTTGAAATAAAAGCTAGAAAGGATCCTAAGCAATCCAGTGGATGTTATTAAACAGCATTAAATATATATAATCATACTACACCAGCTTTCCACTTTTACACTGTGTTCCCGGTCTGTGATTATAAAGCCCCCTCCTGTTACATTAAGCCTGTCTGCAGGATCCACAGCTGCTTCTTAATCTGCTTGTTGCTGCTGTTCATGTATATTACATTGTAAATACCCTTGGAGGTTTAGCTTGGATTTCTGTGGGTTTAGGCTTGAATACCTATTCAAACTGTTACCTTAAATATATAAAGATTTTCAAACTCCCAAAGAGATAAAATGTTATCAGTGTTAACAAATACAGGACTGAGGATCAGGACACATTTTTTCCCAGGCAAAACTAAGGTATCATTAAACTAGATATATTCCATACTTTTGCATTCTGACAAATTTTTTTTTGGAAGAGATTTGTCATTGCTTTCTATAAAACTGAGAGATTTATTTGTCAAAAAATGCTAATTTATCTAAACAGAACACTCTAACCAGTGTGTCAGTGTTGGGAAAGTTTCTGTAATATATTTCATATTACAAATTACCTTTGTTAGAAAGCACTATGTTTCTTCACGATTAACATTTTTGAAAAGTAATACATTACTAAAATGTTTTAAGTTACTGTCACCAAAATAAACATTTAGGACAAGGAATTACAAAATTAAGGTGTGCAATATTTTGTCATGAATAGCTGAATCACAAAAATATAAGGATTTAGAATGATTAAACAAGAACATTGTTAACACGACATGAATGTCTAGTACAGGGGCAACCCAAACTGCTCAAAGAGCCATATTGGACCAAAAAATAAAAAATAAAATTACAAATGTAAAAGTCTTATATATGCTTCACATGGCAACACGGGCTCTCAGTGTATTAGCCCACTATAGGAAAGCACTATGTGGCCTTAGATATATAATAAGCATTAATGATTAAATGTTTATCCTGAAGCAAATGTCATATAGCAGCATGAGGTGAGGGAGGAGCAGTGAACGCTCTCGCCGTGCGCCACTTCACCACCCTTCACCGCGCTGTTTAAGTTATGTTGCATTGATGAAATTATAGAAACACGAAAAAGGAATCTTTTTTATGGTGGACGTGTTTCTGTTGGGAGGAGTTGAGTCATGAGGAACCAAGCAGGAACTGACATCCATCAGAGCAGAGCTCTCTAAGCACTGAAAGTTCAAATACCTGCATCAGAGCGCTACCTGTTTGATCTGTGGACAATTTTCCATCCTTGCAACAAAACTGCAGTAGTGGAGTTTGGAGATGCAATCCACTTCTTAAACCTATCTTTGCGCTCCTCTAATTTATCCAGAAATTCTGCAATCACACTTTTTCTCTCCCTCCCAGCTTGGTGGTCGGCTTCATTTTTAGCCTGCCTTCCCTGGAAATGCCTTTCCAAATGTTTCTTTTTATTTTTTGAAAACCTCTTATTACAAAGCAAAAATGCAGGCAATCCTTCCACATTGATAATGAAAGCAAATGATTCGCTCCATTCTTCTTTGAATCCTCCTTTCTCATTAGCTATCTTCCTTTTTATCCCTTGAGGATCCATGGTCCAAGACACACTAAGCGCTTTGTTTGCCCGGCACCGTGCCACACTGGTTGCAAATTTCGATCACTAATCTCTATGACAATGACGCAAATTATTGTTTAAATTTATTCATTATACAAATGTTTACAGCATTGGAAAACATAATATTTTTTTTAACCTCCTGCACACCATATCAAAATCAACATGCGGCTCCTGGTCTAGTGGATAGAAAAGTAGTGGACTCAAAGTTTACCACAATGTACCTTGAAAAGTAGTGTGTACTCATGGTCACTAGATAAGTAGATTTATCCCAGAATGCTTTGCAAGAGCTCTCCTTGCAAAGCATCATAGGATTTGTTTTGGGGTGAGAAAGAACAAAGATGGTGCAGGCACTGTGTAGGGAGCCAGAGTCACTTGGCCAGCAGGGATCAGAAGTAGTGACCATCTGTCCAAACCACCAGTTTGTACACTATAAAGTCCAATATATAATCTTTGTTCTGTATTCAGTAATGATTGTGGACTTAGGGTGGATATTCAGACTCAGCCCATTTTTTCCTTCCGTTTAAAAAAAAAAACGTTTTCCCCGATGTCAAACAACATCCCACTAAAACGTGTATAATGCTTTACCCCAACACTGGTCACTGTCTTAATATTTATGATACCAAAGATGAAAATCTTTACAGCAGCATTTAAAGAAACCCTTCAATTTAAAAATGAAGCATATAAAGGAAAAGTAGATTCTTCTTAAAATTTAGGCAGAAATTATTCTCATTACTTTCAGGTTTCCCTGGCTAGTTAGAGAATATGTGGATTTCAGTCTTCCATCATTAAATCAGTAAATAATCACACATACATTTAATCAACAAGAGTTGCTCAACAAATTTAATAATTCTAAACATTATCCAGCATTTAACCACGAATTATAACATCCCTGGAGGATAGAGACATTTATTATCTCTCAAATGAGAGCAGTATTTATTTCCTTCCCCAATGGTCATACCCTCACCAAAGCAACCCTCTATCCCTGCTGTGAAATGTACCTAATAGCTTCAGCCTTCGCAGTATTGCACTGCTTTTAGAATTAGTTCCTAAATTGGCCAATTAAAGACCATCTTTTAACTTTAGATAGCTCAGTGAATACGGCTGCAGTTCATGATTATTTCACGCTCTCTTATTTGGACGCATGAATTATTCAACAAATGTCACAAGTCAAAGAATTTAGTGATGTGCAACCTTTGTAAGTGTGGATAGTGTGTGTTACGTTACGCAGTGTGTCCCAGCCTGCTGCGATAAGTGGAGGAGATGAGTGTGGGTGCTGAACGTGTGCAAGGGGGAAGCGACAATTTAAACCTGTGAGGCTCCAAGCTTTAAGAGTGGGTTTGTAAGTTGCAGACATAAGCACACAAGCAAGCTCACAAAGGGCCATGCATGTGTCAGCAGAAGCAAAAGACGTATGCATGTTTAATAATGGAATAGCTCCCCTGCTTTCTTCTTTTTGTAGTGTTCGAGAGATTACAAAGCAAAGTTACGGAAGACAATTTTATTCTCCCGTGCTTCCTGAAAGATGCATATCTTTCTTTGTTAAAGGTTGCATGCTTAGCATCTGTAATATTTTTGTCTCCATTCTTTTTTACAAAACTTTTTAAGTCTAAAAGTCGAAACTAGGACACAAATGTGGCATATGTGTGTAAAACAATACATACCAACCAGTGTAACTATTTAAACATCTATGCTGTGTAAATGAAAGGTATAGTGCACAAAATTCTTTCAGGTTTCAGTTCTATGAAGGTAGATTTGTTTCTTTATTATTCAATCAAAAAAAGGTTGCTTCAATCAAAAAATATATCACTTCAATGAAAAGATTATTTTTGGAAATGTTCTCTTTGGTTGAAGGGATCTATTTTGTGTTTGGGCCATACATGTGTAGGACATTTGTGTCTTAATCATTCAATTCCCAAAAAGTTTAAAAAAAAAAAATAAAAATAATAATAAT
>NW_015150610.1:835468-840133 GCF_000732505.1 Cyprinodon variegatus
GGATGGATGGATGGATGGATGGATGGATGGATGGATGGATGGATGGATGGATGGATGGATGGATGGATGGATGGATCTGACAGGCCTATAAGCCCCGTCAGATAGCGTTTGCTGGGGGATCGCTATCTGACGCGGTGTAGATATCATAAGGATGCATGACTCTACTCTGTCAATCAAACATGTCTGATCAATAGAGAAGCACACGCCCACTGCGGAACGTTTGTGTCAAAATTATTCAATCAAAAAAATTTTAACTTCAAAACTTTTTACACTTAAAAAAAATTGATTCAAATATAACTATTTGAATTTTTTCACTTAAAATAAAAACAAAAAACAAACGGTTTATTCATGGGGTATTTTTTTTTTTTTTGCATTTGCAGTTTTTTCTTTGATTGATTTTTTATTTTTATTTTTGATTGAAGCAACTTTTTGGGAATTGAATGATTAAGACACAAATGTCCTACCCATGTATGGCCCAAACACAAAATAGATCCCTTCAAACAAAAGAACATTTTCAATAATAAAAAAAAGTGTTCAAATGCAATTTTTTTGTGTCTCAAATATTTTATTTGCATTCAAAACTATTTTCTATGATTGAAAGTGTTTATCTTTTCATTGAAGTTACTTTTTTATTGATTCTGTTGTTTGTTTGAAGCAACTTCTTTTTTGATTGAATAATAAAGAGACAAATGTCCTACCCATTATATGGTCCAATCAAAAAACAATGTTACTTCAATTAAAAAAGTTGCTTTAAACAAAAAAGACTGCACTTCTATCAAATAAAAAATTTTCAATCAAAGAAAAGCAGTGTTCAAATGTATTTTGTTGAGTCTCAAATATATTTTTGCATTCAAATATTTTTTTTCTTTGATTGAAAATATATTTTTTCATTGAAGTGAAGATTTGTTTGATTAAAAATACATTTTTTGATGGAAGCAACCTTTTTTTTGATTGAATAATAAAGAAACAAATCTACCTTCATAGAGTTCTGGGGCGAACATATTTCAATTGTCATTACCTACTTTTATAGATAATCATTCTGCAAAAAAAATTATATTTCAATCGACTAATATCCACATTTAATGAATTTTTATGTTCTTATTAAAGTAGTTATTTATCTATGATTTCACTGAAGACTCCTGGATGACTTGCAGAGGCACATAATTTGATCTTTACCCCAAATAATTCAAAATTTAGTTCTGAAAAGAGCATGAATTCTGTATCTATCATCTTTACTGTTTGTATATGTTTGCATAATTAACTGCAGTTTTTCTGTTGTCAAGCAGTTGTTAATATATGAAAAATTTTAATGTTTTATAAGTTTGAACATTCCCCTTCAGAGTATTACTGCTGCCACCGTCTGTATTAGAGGGAAAAAATGGTAGGGTTGGCCACATGGGGGGGGCAATGATTGGCTAAGGGTGGCCATGGCCACCCCTGGCCCCCCATCCAGCTCCGCCCCTGTGTATCAACTGCTCTGTTTTTATTTGGTATCAAATGCACACCAAACTTTGCAGTATTGCACACCAGTATTGTACAACACCAACACGACTCACACTTTCATTAAAGATAGTATAAAACTTAATATTTTTTTAATTATCCGTAACCAATAATAAAAAATAAAAAAAAACAGATAAATTATTCTATATGTTGAGAAAAATGCATGTTTAATTTCACTTTGCAAATGAGAGACAAAAAATCTTAAACCTTTTTTAGAAATTTGAATTTTTTGAGCTGTCATCTTGTATAGATCAAATAATCAATCAATTATTTATAAAGAGTTTTAAAAACCATATGTCCTTTTCTTCTCATTTTATTTACCCATGGCTATGTATTAATTTCTCACAAATAAAATACTTTAAAGATCCTTATTATAATGTGAGACAGTGTAAAACATTTTGAATTGTAGTTTTGCAGAATCTACGCTCTGTCTCCTTGCTGTGTGAGCTATCATTAAAAATAGGATCTGGTCTGAAATAGGAAAAAATATCACTTAGTCATCTTCAGGATTTTCAGTACAAACATGTTTGCCATTTAAAATATGACCCCTGAAGTCATATCATTTTTCTTCAGTACAGCGAAGCATATATTGGTCTGCACATATATTATGCATTCTTCTTTAGTTGTATTTTTGCTAAAGGTAAGGAAATCAATCTTTTTGTGAGACCCCGGGTTGTTGAGGCTTTCTGAGATTTGAATTTTTTTTTAGCACAAAACAACAGAAGCCAGAGACTCATTTGGTCTGCAGGATAAATTGTAAGGGATTGGTGATAATTTCACTCTAATGGTTTTAAATGCTCATGTCTTTGTTTTAAGTCTTTTAAGAGCCCCATAAAAATGTAACCCCACCAATAATACAGCCTTGCTAATCTGTCAACAGTGAAAACATTTTCCCCTTAAACATTTAAGATCATACATAAAGGGAGAAATTATTCCTTCTGTGAAGGAAGTACTTTTTATTAGGCGATTAAACAGTTCCTGTAACAGTCCTTTATGGTTGCATAGAATGAAAAGTCTCTTTCATTTTATTTACTGTGGAAACACTGAGCAACAATAGAGCAATGGAAGAAACTGAAGCAGAGTAGGAGAAACAACCAGATAGATAAACAGTTTTTTTGATTGTTTTTTAACAGTTAATCTAATGTTGCTGTGAAGGGATTTATCTGCACAGCTGCCAATTAAACAAAAACACAGAACACCCAAGCTTGCGGTAGCAGTTAAACTGCTTTCCTAATTTACTCACACAATTCTTTTTCATTATATCTCATTTAATAGGTGACTATATTATGTTTTCAGCTTTATCGCCATATGTGTGTTAATTGCAGTAGTTCGATATAAGGAAAATTATGTCTCATAACTACACTGCTGAAAAAATTGAGATAATCTGTTAATTTGAAAAATATTCTCCCTCATGTTGTCTTTGATATAAACCAGACCTAGGTTGGCCCCTGATGGACCCACCGGTATCTCCAATAGCAGTTGGCTTCAACCGGCCTTCATGAATTTCCAAATAGAAAGCAAAACACTATCTCAAGTGAAGTTAAAAAGCATAGTCTGCTCTCAGCTCAGTCCACTCTCGGTGTTGGTGGTTTCATGGGACTAAAAAGATCATTCTAATCTCCCTTATTCCCTTCAGTCTGATCTTTATCGATTGTTCACACCTCTCTTGAAATTAGAATCCAACCCGGGTCTCCGAAAGTGATCAATCTTCTTATTCACAAAAGCACAAGACTGCTGTGGGTGGACAGATGTGGAGTTTATATTATTGGGTGTGTTTAAAACAAGGCACGCTCACACTCTAGGCAGGTTTGCTTACATGCTTACACATGATCACCTTGATTAATGAGTTTGATTTGCTCTCTCTGGGAGTAACTGAGGCTAGAAGATGGTCAATTTATCCACTGAAGAAGTGCTTTTCCTTTCTTTGTATGCAGGCTTTAGGAAATAGGTCAAGTTGTGTATTAGGTGACACATTAAAACGGACTAAAGGAAGTGGTTTGGCATTAATTTTGTTTAATAAGGCCACAGATTTTTGGTAACAGTTTATATTTTTTTTTATTTTTGGTAAACTATATATAGTTTACTAAAAGGTTTAAACATAAATACTAACTAAAATTGTTTCAACGTGGCAAGTAAGACACTTCGGAAGTTGAATCTGTCACATTCAGCTCCATCTTGAGTTTAAGATGACCTCTTAAAACACCTGAGAAACAAACAGTTGGATCTGAGGCTAATATTGCGAAAAAATAAAGCCATAAGTGGTCAAATGGAAGTAGGTGTGTGAGTGTGTATATGTGAGTGGAAGCAGTTTGAGGATTCTGTGAGTAAGTCATGGAAGGAGCAACAAATAGAGAGAAGAGGCTCAATTTTTACAAGTACTCTTCAGGCACTTATTTTACTAAAATCCTCATTAAATGCATAAATGCTGGGAATGCAAAGATTTAAGAATTCAGTGGGTCACCCCAATTAGGCTCCTCAGGCTCAATCTAATAGATACTCCTCAGCAGAAGATGCTCAGTTGTCACACTTAACACAGAGACAAACAACCATCGACACACACACTCACACCTAAGGAGAATTTAGAGAAGCCAATTAACCCAACAGTCATGTTTAACCCAACAGTCAAAGCCAGAGTACCTGGAGAGAACCAATGCATAGTCGGGAAAATATGCAAACTTCATACAGAAAGAGTCCGGGGTTGGAATCAAACCCAGAACCCCCTTGCTGCAAAGCAGCAGTGCTACCCATTGTGTCACTGAGCAGCCTGCGAGGAGTACCGGTGCCTATCTCCAGCTGTCTGCGGGCGAGAGGTGGGGTAGACCCTGGACAGGTCGCCAGTCCATTGCAGGGCAACAGGAGGCTATTGAAGATCAGGTAAATCAAATGTAAAAGGAAATTATTTATATTCGAAACACTTTCTTACTTAAAAATTTCACAGCAATGCTTTGATGTAAACATACAACATCTTAACATGCAATATGAAAGACTTAACCTAAAAATAAAAACAGCATCAGGGTTCCTGTGTGTGTGTATGTGTGTGTGTGTGTGTGTGTGTGTGTATGTGTGGCCATGTCTTTAATACCTTGTGGGGACAATTTCCCAGGAATATGCTACATTTTGGGGACTCATAGGTACTTGTGGGGACCAACAACTGGTCCCCATAAG
>NW_015150610.1:840219-853611 GCF_000732505.1 Cyprinodon variegatus
TGGGGTCAGGGCCAGGGTCAGAGTAAGGTTTAGGACAACGTTCAGAGTTAGTATTAGGGCAACGGTCAGGGTTAGGTAATGGTTAGGGTTAGGGCAAGGGTCATGGTTAGGCCATATAAATTAGTGGGAAATGAATGGAAGTCAATGGAAAGTCCCCACAAGGATAGTGTGACACAACATGTGTGTGTGTGTGTGTGTGAGTTAGTCTTCCAAAGAGGATCTTTGTGGAGAACCTGGGTATTCTACACAGGTGGAGCTCATCAATCTCATCAGATCGCTGGGCTTAAAAGAGTAGCAGAGCCTTCACTCAGAGCTGGTTTCTTATTGTTGCTTCGTCGCTTTCTCTTGCTTCCCTCGAGTATTTTCCCTGACGGTTTTGGATTTTGTCTGGTTTTCTATATATTTTTTTCCTGGATTTTTGCCTCATTTGCCTGTTAAGTCTTTATTAAATCAGCCAAACTCACTTTCACCTCCTCTGCGTTTGGGTCCTCAAAGCCTCTAACCAACCTGAAAGACAGCTCCTAAAAAGCAGTAATTTTTAACTTGCTTGTCACTGATTCTTTAACACTTTTCTTAAAAAAAAAAAAGCTCTCAGCAAAGCCATGAACACTAGTAATCCCTGCATCAAAAGCCTTATGTCCTAAAAAATTATTTTAAATAATGAAATAGAAATAATATAAATGTTGAGATATATGTGATATTACATAACTTCTTTTTGTTATGGAATTTTATTCACCGTTATCTCTTAATTCATTTTAACATCTTTGGGTTAATGCCGGATAATGGAAGTTGTGGATCTTAAAAGCCAGATAATGACAGTGTAGTAGAGTTATTGCAAAAGGTCGCCCTTTAAGAGCCTACGTCCTGCTTTTCACTTGTTTTAAAACCAATCTGTGTGATGCAATAAAACGCATACTTTAAAGAGCACAAAGTGCTTCCAGTGGTGTTCCATTTATGCACTGTCATGTGATCAGATGAAAAAACAGACCAACAAACTTTTGTGTGCAACATACTGTGGAGTTTACTAGTCTGTGAAAAAGTATTTTTTCATGTTTATTTATTTTGATGTTCCTTTGGGGGTCACACTTATTTGTTTCAGGTTAAAATCATTTTTTTATGTATTTGTAATGTAATTTAAATTTAACACACAAAAAAACCCACACCCTGGACTTATTGCTGCAGGAATCAGGACACTCAAGGGGTCAAAAACTAGGAATCTGAGTTTTGAAACATATATATTATATTCAAATTTAAAACCAGAATAGCTCACAAGAGTTTGCGGTCCACAATGCACGATTTTGGTCCTCCTTATTTATTATCTTATTCGTTGAAGGTTGTGCCCTTCTCTATTCCACCAAAAAAAGGGAAATACAACCATCAGAGACTAACCTGCAGGTAGTTGGTAAGTGCTGCTGGTAGTATGTTCACCATTATGTAAATGGTATGTAAAGGAATTCAAAAAAGCTCTAATTCACTTTGCTCCTAAACATGAAAAAAAAAATTATATTTAGTAGAAAAGGAAAGAAAATCTACTTAAAAGACAATTTATTTTGGATTGTGTAAGTAAAATTTCAGGTTATGAGTCCCTTAAAAAGTAACTAAACCCTAAATCAATTTTTGTTCACAGATACATTTTATTAATCAGAACTTAAGGGATCTTTCTTTGTTAGTGTGCATATTTTGACAGTTTAATAAAAACAAGTTTATTTCTCCAATTTGGCACAAAACGGTCTCAGTCTTGCCCTCTGAGGGTTAAAACAGGGGTTAATGGAATTTAATTTTTAAAACAACGCACCTTGTTACACCTTATGTCACAGCAATGGGAGTAACGGCACATTAAGTTTACCTCGGAACACTGGAACCTAGGAGTCAGATTGACAAAACTCCCCCTAAAGTGTGACTATGTGTATTCCTATGTTGAACAGGGAACCAAACACTTGCCTTTAAAGTGAGGATACTTCTCTTGCTGTGGGTGCCGCCTATTTCATTAGATTGCTACCGGTATATCACACCACTTCTGATAGCTGAACAAAGTCCAAAAGCCAAAAGAAAAAAATACGACCTAGACATTAGCTAAACAAAAATAGTAACCGTCTAAATTAACCACTTTTCCTCAACTTTGAACCAGAATCCTTGTGCTTTGTCTCACATCAGCCCTCCCTGATTTGAGAAAGTTGCAGTTTGTGTACAGCAGTTAAGGTAGGGGCTTCCTAAAGGGGTTATTTTTACTAGATATTCCCCATCCGCTTGTTTTTTTCCTAACAGACAGGAAAAGGCTGCTGCTCAGACAGTAGAATTTATGAGGATTACTAAGAGATCCTAATAGTCAAAAGTGCAAATAATTGATGCACGATATTGCCCGCCATTTAAATACAAAGGCCTGTGTGACTGCTGTACATTTTCAAAACAGGTCGAGAATTTGCAATGTTTACCGAATATTTTTGCATAGTGTTCAGACTTATGTCTAAAGCATTTTGATGTCATGATCCTGGCGCTGATGGCTGGCTTAATTGCTAATTTCTTTCACCTGTCTAACTCTGCCCTGTTTCTCATTACTGCTCACCTGATGCACCTGTTCCTGCTTCTACTTAACCTGATTGATCCCAGTCATCAGTGCCAGATTATTCTTGAGTCTTTGGTTTTAAAGTTTTCTAGTGCTTTTAATAGTGTTCTGATTGCCTGATCCGTACAAGTTTCTGCATTCGCACCTTTGAGCCTACCTGCCCCAGTTCTGATCTGTATGCCTGACCTGTCTTTGGATTCTGTTGGATTCTATTGTGGACTGAACCTGGATCTTCCTCTTGACTTCACCCTGTGGATTATCCTGCCCTCCTCCGTCATCTACTTGGATCTGATCTCCTGTCAGTTCTGTGTCCTTCAATGCTTCAGTGTCTGGAACTCTCTGTGCGGCAAGCGCTGTGTCTTGTCAGCTGAATGGCTGGTATCAACCTCATTCTATGGGCACGCTCTGAACTCTAAATCAGGTTAGTGACTCACATGTTCAGATCATCCTCTGTCAGGTTTTCGTGGTCACTTCTGTGTTTCCTCTTGCCAGAGTTACCTGCCTCAATTAATAAACGCTTTTCAAGTTATCCCACTGTCTGTCTTGCCAGTATACTGGGTCCATCTGTCATTACATTTCAGGCATGTTTTATTTGGGTTTCTGTATACATGGTTTATAAAAAATATAAATTTATAACAGCCATAAGATTTGCTGATTTGCTTTATTACAATAAGTGTACCTAAGACATGAGCTGCTCAATATAATACATCATTGCAGAAGGGCTTAAAGGGCTCTATCATTAGCAGCAAACTTCTTTCAGAAAAGACAAAGAGCATAATAATCTACCCTACTCAGAGCCTAAACTTTGTTAGTCAATTTGTCAAAGATCCTTTCACCAAGTTTGAGAGAAGTTGCTTGTTACATATCAGATTTGCTCGTTACATTATAGCACCTTCAGGCGTGCAGTTCGGATTTCTAACAAAGGACAGAGAATTGATCTAAATATACCCACAAAAAAAAAGCAATAACACTTTGAGGAAAAAAAAAAACCTGGATAGAAATGTCTTTGCCAGATAAACAAAAAGTAACTCCGCTCACCAAAGTGTCAAGTTTCTATGACTACACACCTACAGCTTCATATATCTGGAAGTAATTTCATTTGCAAATGAAGCTAACACCAGCGGGCTTATCTTAAGAGAGGGCACAAAACCGCTTCTGGTACACCAGTAGCTTTCTGTCATTTATATTTTCTAAGTAAAAAAAAAAAAAAAAACTGGAGTAAGCTCATCCACCTTCTATCTTTTCGACGCTTTCAAGTGGTTGCTGTTGCTGGAATCATGACAGAGAGCGCATGGGTGGGCCTGCATGTGGGTGAGAGCTTTCCAGGTAGAGAAAGAGACTGTAGTCTGTAGGTGGAGGTTAAATTCTGAGTTAAGAGCCGGAGAAAAGAATAAGGGTAAAACTGTTTAGTTTGGCTGTACATTCAGCATATGGATAATTTGCATACTTAATCTAATATGACTCAAACTGGACAAAGGTGATAAGCATTTTTTTCTAGCTAGCAACAAGGATTTTTGTTTCACAACCTTCAGTTGTATTGGGCAGGAAACTAACAGGATGCACATTTGAAGGAAAATATCTATTGAGGAATTTTTGTGGGGAGGAAAAAAAGGAGGAGTTCTGCAAGGTTATTGGAGGAAAAGCATAAAGAAGTATAGAACAAAATGGACAGCAAGATGGCCTGAGGAAAGCAACATAAAAAAAAAAAAATAAGATAAACCTATGAGCTACTGCAGTGTTTAATTTCACTTTGGGATAAATAAACCACTTTATTTTTTATTTTTATTGAATTGAATTAAATAAGTGTAAATCTACCTTAATGGGTGGGTGGGAATAAAAAACTTTAGGTAACCATAGCACTTTCTACTCATGATTACACACTAGAGGCAGATGAACAAATCAATCCTGGCCGTGAGCGCCTACAGCTGGAGGAGTGTTTGCTGCAACCAATACTCAGTATAATATAAAGTTAGACAGATAGTCCACTAATTAATCTGTTAACATTATATGAGATGTTTCCAAGGAAGAAAGGTTAGTTTGCTACCACTGAGAATAAGGAAGTAAGAAATATGTGTTTGTATTTTGCCTTTCATAGCAATTTTATCCATTCTAGGGAAGAAAATAGCCATTTCCACAACTCAGATCTGTAAGTTTAAGGTTGTAAGTGTTTATATGTTGTAATCTTTAATCAAATTACTTGATTAGTTGTTAGAAAATTCAATTAGACAGGAGCTATGAACAAATTATACAAATGCTATGCTGTCTAAAAGCTGTGTTCAGCAAAAACAAAAAGCTGACAACACCACACTACACCAGGAAGCAGAAAATACAGTTATTTAGAACTTTGTCAAAACCTCTTCATGACATTCAAGAGCAACAGTAATTTCTTTCCTGAAGTTTTTCTACAATCTGCTGATAGTAGTGATACTGTTTGTATGAACTGAATGACAGGATGTCTCTAGATATTTACATCTGCAAAACCGTGGTAGCAGGAGCTGCTGCTCGCTCACCCTGTTTCCCACGTAGATCCATCTGTTTAGTTACAAGTTTCCTTAGGTTGTCAAAGAAAATCTATTTACTTGACTGGGAGTTTTTGTCCACTGTTGCTACTGTGTTTGATCCACTGGGATTTTTCTCCCTTCTCATTCAGCTGGGAAAGCAGATTTTGCAACAAATGTGTCAGGATAAACTAAACTCTCCCTGAAGAAAGGATAGAGAATACCCCATCATTTCTTTACTTAGTAGAAAGAATGGACACACTGAAAAATTTCCACAGATGTTCAACACTATAAAACGTTTTGACTGGAATACAAACTGCTGTTGTTTGACCAACAATGTGAGGCAGGCTATAAAATTCTTGGGTGTTAAATATTTACAATGATTCAAATCTGAGTCTTATTAATAAACAATAGCAGATTTAGAAAGTATCGTGATACAATTTTTTATGTCATTGTCAGTTCCTGATTTGATAAAATCAGTGAACGTGATCTCATTTAAACCTTATTCAGCAAAACTTTATAGCGACAACTGTTAACTATCGTGAGGCAAGCAGATTACAAAGCAAACTATCATATATTCAAAAATAACCAGCAGGTCTTGGTTCCTACTTCCTAAACACTTCATATTGATAAGAGGTTTAATGGATTTTATTCTGATTAAGAGTCACCATCTCTACTCAACCTGATTTCCTTGTTTCTCTGAAAAGGCATTTGGATAGACCCTCTCTGAGTGACATTTCTAGGCCATTAACAACCTGCGTCAGCGATGAATTCTGTACAAGTCAATCTCACAATGCGGCATTTAAGCTATTCAGTTAATGGAGGTGCCCACAGCACTGTCCTTGCAAAAAGAGCTCATGTAAAAAACAAAAGAACATGAAGCAGAGTCAGATCATGTCAAGGTTTTTACTATTACTAAAAAGGGATAACAAGCTCTTTGTTTGTCAAAACTAATAGAGTTACTGAGAGGGGAAATATTTTCTTTGTTTCGTCAATAGAATCAAAGTCATAAATAATAAATACAGGGAAAATACAGTCTTTTAGTCTACAGGCTAAATACAGGCTTTTTAGTCTTTTTACATATCCTCCTGGTTAGATGTGAAAGGGTTAACATATTACAAATTAAAAACAATAAAATAATAGAAACACAACTGATTACCACCTGCACAGGCTAAATGATTATCGTCTATTATGTTAGGTTCTAATCAGTACAGTAGCTTGTTATTGCAAGGGGCTAATTGGCCAAGCCCAGGCCAGCCAGTCATTTCACTGTGGCATCTGGCCATGTGGAATTCCACTTGCTTAAGTTAAAACCATCTCACAGTTTTACAGAAAACGGTCTAAAATAAAGGAACCACCCAGTAAGCAGCAGGGGTGAAGCCACAACTAATTTGAATTTAAGCTGTTGGAAAGAGGCACCTCTTAGGCACCCTACTGCAAAGTCAACAATAGTTAAGAAGCTCTTTTTATAATAACTCGATTCACTAAAATAAACATCATATATGTTGCACGCAGACTGATGTGATTCACTATATTGTTTTCGGCCAACAGCTACAGAAAAATAAAAAATTTCATCAGATCTATGCATAGCAAATTTTCAATACAGAAATGTAGGTTCAATTAATAAATATGTTTAGCAGATAAAAGATAAAAGCTCATTCGAATTGCTGCATGCAATTTACTGAACATGACTTTACATATAAGGTATCTAGGAAAGATTTCTATAAATTTGATTTTCGTGCAGCTTCTTAAAGCTCCTAAAAGGAGTCTAAACCGCTTTCAAAATAATGTTAATTACTAATTTAATGATAAATATTTTAGTTTTATGAGTTAATTGTATCACTCCTGGAAAAGTAAACTGAGCTGCTCTCCCCTCATCAGGGTTTGCACCCATCAGTGCCCCAATCACCACTAGCATGAAAGAGAACATAAAGCTTGAGTTACCGCAACAAGTTGGACAGGGCAACTGGCAATAAGGAATAGTGCACCTGGTCCTTTTGTACACAGCCTGATATGAGGAGAAACACTACAGGTTTGAGGTAAGATGGATGTGACATCCACTTCTATGATGAACAACAGCAGCAAGAGGAGCAGTAAAAGAGGGTGAATGAGCTAGAAAGCAATGAGTGAGAAAGCATTGCAGTACTGTATATTATAAAGTTAATTTATGACTATTTCAATTTGAGCTTTCCAGCTAATATTGTAATTAAAGGGGGTACAAAGGGGTTTCCTCTTGCTGTAGGAAACCTGCAACCCTTTTTGAATCCCCTTAAGTTTAGAGTTCTGTTTTTCCTATGGACCCCCCCTCCTGTAGATAGGATACTTTGCACTGAAGAGCTTGACGTGGTCTGAAATTTATTTGCAAATCCCAGATCCCAGTGGCCCTCTTCATTGCTATCTCTATTCAATGTTTTTTTTAATTCCGTATTTTTTTGCAGGGGGGATTTGAGAATTTCACATAACAAAAGATGGGATTCATTCATTGCTAAAAATAGCAAAGGCAGAGTGAATCCCCTCAGGTGTAGCTGCACGTGTTCACAAATCAGCATCCGCTTGGATGGTGACAGCATTTGTGAAAAGCCTATTATGGTTGATGGGCTGGAGTGATAACTTGTTTACGGTTCTTGTGGCTGATGAGTGCGTGCATTATGCATGGTTCACAATTTACAGTATTAGCCTTAGGTAGTAAGGAAATGCTATCTCACCATTTACCCCACACAATACAATTTGTCAGTTGTTCAGTGATCAAAGCACAGATCCATTTGCAAGTAAATGTGCTGCAGTAACATTACTAGTTCTAAATATATTTATTGAGTCTTCTAATAGTACGTAATATTACTACTGGTTAACAAGTACAACCATGAGTTATCTTTGTATGGAAACATAATAAATATATATGAAATATTGACATTTTTAAAATTAATCAACACAGATGTTTAAAAACCAGATAGCAACCTAAAATAGTGAGTACACCTGAGTGCAAATGATTCACAAACATGACCCTAAAAGATAGAGACAGGTTTAATAAGAGGAGATAGCCTGTTGTTCATCTCTTCAGATCAGTTAAAGTTTCTCATATTCGTATAATTTCTGAATTACTTCTCATTAGGGGCTTCAGCTGACCCAATACTATACAGGGGCACAATAGGGCACCAAACCAAATGCAAGCACACAATTGTGTGCGAGCAAAAAAGTCTTTGGGCAATTATTTATTTAAAAAAAGCATGGGCACAGATAATTAATGCAAGCACACAAGCAAATATTTTATAGCACTTATTTACTATTATAAACCATTATAAATAAATTGTACAAGCAGATTGTTATTTTCTGCATCATTAAATATCTACCTGAATCAAACTAAATTGAATTGGCCAACTTGTGAGCTTAACTGTATATCTCTAATCCACTACTGATAAAGGCACAATTTATATTCATTAAATATCTGTCAGCAAACATGAAGCTAAAAACTGAAAACTTGAAATGTGCAACTGTAAAAGGGAAAACAAAAAAACACCTCAACATACATACATGGCTGTGTTTGATGGTGTGATGGTGATGAGCCTATGAGGTGTGTATATCATGGCCAGAAAGATGGGAGAGCTGGGTGTTCATTTTTGTAACAGTAAATGGTAGCGTCTCAGCCAGTGGAAGCTGGTGGAGATTTCTCCAGGGGAGGCTATCAATTCAAAATAGATGTACATGTATACTAAAAACCAGTCAAACGTATACTAAGTTATCACACCAGTATATTCATATGAATGCCAACAACAAAAAACATCAGAAAAACAAAACATAATTTCATGAACAGCTTTACATTTTGTACATAAATCTTGCTTTTGTGAAGGTAAATCTGTGTTTTGCATGATCCAATATTGTGTCAAAAACCTAAAAAAAATTATGTACCAGTTTAATAATGGAGAGGCTCTTAGTCAGCTTTATATTTTTTTAATACATAAAAACTACTTATTTTCTGACAATGTGTTTATTTATGAGCAACTATGCAGATTAACAAACATCTAGAAAAAGTACACTATATTATAATAATTTTTATGTGAATCCCAGATTGTTCATTCTTCTTTGCCTTTTCTAAAAAGTGCTTTAAATCAGTCCTGCCTGTCTTTATCCATACTGGGTCAGATCCTGACATTTGAAACAGGAGGGAGGGAATGCAGGATAAAGCTACATGC
Organism: Cyprinodon variegatus; assembly: GCF_000732505.1. Taxonomy (NCBI): domain Eukaryota; kingdom Metazoa; phylum Chordata; class Actinopteri; order Cyprinodontiformes; family Cyprinodontidae; genus Cyprinodon; species Cyprinodon variegatus. The sequence continues at coordinate 849,468 of NW_015150610.1, forward strand.
TACTAGCCAATCCTTCTTGCTGAACCAGGTCCTGGAAAAGGACGTTTCTTGGCACCTTTTCTCTCTCTCTCCAATGGGTCTCCAGCCCCTGCAACTCGACCTGTCAATCACCCGCAAAACGTCTGCACTGTGGGAGGTGGTGAGCAAAACCACTTCCTGTCAGCTCAGGGTGCAGACGATGAGAGATGAGCTGTAAAAGTGGAAAATTAATTAATTTAAAAATCAGTGCCCCAGGTATACCTCAGATATCCACAAAGGGGCACGTGTCCCTGTGAAAAGGGTCTGCTGACGCCAATGCTTCTCATAATGGTCCCTTAGGAGCAAGAGATAAGATAAATAGAAATATCACAAGCACATAAGGAGACTGACTTTAAACAATTTGGATCAAGGGTAGACAGGCCTGGATTAAAACCTGCAACAGTCAGCCAAAGAAGGTGTAAGGCCTTTATACAGAGACACACATTTTAACCTCTGCTCCACCACATAATCAAGTGAGCAATGGTGGTTGCTGCTCTTTGAAACCAGGGGGGCTCAATGTCGAAACACATGAAACACATTAATACAACAAGTAAAAATAGCTGTTGTGATCTGCTCTGAAATAATAAACTCCATAAACTGCAGCAACAGTTCAGCATAAGAGGACTGTTCTGACTGAATGTTCACTTTTCCCTCTCGACTCATGAGGAAATTTTCGTCGCTGTCTGGTCACTGTCAGTCAAAAATCTTTCAGTATGTTTGAACATCAACAGCGAGCAGCCAGCTTCACCACCTGCCCCTGCTCCATAGAGCCCCTAAGAGGCTGAGCCTCTCTGGAACTGTTGTATTTTGGTGTGTTAGCCATTCAGGTCTCTACTTTCTCGCTGCTTACATCAATAGACTGAGGCTCAAATCTCATCAGGGATTTTTCATAGAGACTGACAGGCAGCATTCTGCTACTCCAGAGCAGAGGAGAGATGGCATCCGAGAGCTGAATGAACAGCTTGTTAATGCAAAACATGCTCATGAAATCAGGTACATTTTAGATCATATGTAATTTATTTTAATGACTACATTTATGAAGTTTGACAGTGCATATTCACAATAATTTTATTAAATTCACAGGGGAGGTTTAGCCTCCTCAGTATTCAATGAGAAATTGTCACTAAGATAGGGCTTCCAAGCTATTATATCAAATTTAGACACATTTCAAAATGGAGCAACGTATCTAATTTTTCTCTTAGCTGAGGTCAGGAAAAGAGAGAGAGGAAAGATAATTTTTTGAGCTCGCACAATGCTCACTGTGAGATTTATTTCTCAGAAGAACTTGAAAAGGCTGAGAGAACCGGTTTGGTCGTGCTTGGTGCTCATTAGGAGATGTAAATGTGATGTAAATGTGACTGAAGAGACCTGAGCTTCAATTTTGCTTTTCTAGATTTCCTGATTTTTGTTGTGTGCTATCCCCAGTTTAACACCTTACATTTGCTGTCACATTGTGTGTGTTCTATAGGGATGAAGTCAAGACCAAGACCAGACCTTCCTAGAACGAGACCAAGGCTGATTTTTTATTTTATTTTAATAGATATTTCAGAAAATTATTTTTTGTACACTACTAAATACATTTTGTTTTTAACAATAGGTTAATTAATCAACTGAAATGTATTTTTTTCTATGGAATTAATGACTTAACATTGCACATCATGACAAACTAAGATTAAATTAATAAATGCAGCCACTACTTTTTTATTTACCAACCGTTAAAGTCACATTGCTAATAGGAAAAAAAGTCAATTGTCACATTTGTAGCAGAAGTGGAAACATTTAATTTTACATGGATTATGACCTTAAACAGCAAAGGCCAACTGAATTCATGTCATTGGTGTCACAGTCTTGGCTTTGTTATATTTTCTTTTGAGTATTCTGTTTCACTTTGTTCCATGTTTTCTAATTTTATTGGTTTAATTCTTATTTTGTTGTGTTTTCTGGTTATTTTCAGTTTTCAGGTCTTTTTTTGTTGCCCTCTGCTGCCCTCTTGTGTTCTCTTTTTTCCCTAGCTCCTTTCCTGTTCTGCTCTGTTTCACACCTGCTCCCAATCTGCTCGTTAGTCCTCTCTTTGTTTCAGTCTCCCATAAATACACTCTCTGTTCAGTTCCTCAGTGCTGGTTACTCGTCAAACTTCCTCCAACTCCGTCTTTCTGAGTCTTCCTCCTCGAGATAGTCTTCCCCCCTGATGTCTCCATGTTTTCTGGTTTGTTTAACTTTTTTCTTGTTGGATTTATTTTTTGATTTTTGGATTCCTGCCTCAGTTGTTTGAAAACACTTCATTAAATCTTGATATACTGTATATATATTGCTTATTCTTAATGAACCTTTTTCCTCCCTGTTTGCACCTTCTGTAACTTCTATGCCAATATGTGACGAGTGAATTTCTCCGCTGTGAGATCAATAAAGTTCCTCTAATCTAATCTAATCTAAATCATCAAGAAAGCCACCTCTGCCTCTGCATTTGGGTCCTCACACCACAACCAAATCCTGACAGTTAGCTTCATCGAATGAGCTTCATCATTCCCCATTCACCTGCTGATACAGTAAGTTTTGCATGAGCATTAATGCTGGTAGGCTTGTTCTTTACTGCACACATTCCCCTAGTATCTCCCAGGACAGTGGCATGCACAAAGATTTATGGGGGCAGGTACTCGGGTTGGAAAAAGGGCACCTTATACGTTGTATGGAGATGTCAACAACCAGACTGATGCCGACGTTTAACCATCCTCTCCAGTCCATAAGTAGCAATACCACATTGATGTCAATTAAATAAATAACAATTTCAAATCAACTAATATATAAACAAACCTGGAAAAACAATAGACTAGATGTTTTTATTCTTTAACATTTTTCATTTATGTGAAACAAAGAACAAAATTGAAGGCTAGAGCCCAAAACAATAGAAAGAAACAAGATTTACAGGAATTTACTGCTCTGAGGTATCAGGTGCAGAGAACAGATTATGCTGTACAATACAGTTGCTTTTAGTTAACATATAATTACTATGATAAGTCTTTAAATGTGTGATGATCCAATTTCTTCAACAGTCTTTCTTTTTCTGGAGACGTAGTGAAAAAGTGTCAGCCTCAGATTAGTAGGATCCAGTTTAAGACGGAGAAACAGTTAGATTTCCTAAAGCGTTTCTGGAAATCTGAACCGCAGTGAGCGGCGTCGGCATCTAAGACAGGAACCTCCACGTGTGGAGACAAAAAGGTTAATGACCACGTCTATCTGGAAATGCACAATAATGAAAGTGTGAGTCACTAACCTGATCTTATAGTTCAGTCCGAGCCCAGAGGGAGAGGTTCGGGGCGGTCGCTGCACAGAGAGTCCCAGACTCTGATGGCTGGCCTTTGTTTTAATTACCACATTGCTTGCACTCATAAATGTCTTCCATAAATATGTGTCAAGTTCTTCAGGCAGTTCTTCAAGGTACAGTACAGAGAAATCCGATGCAAAGCCCAGGATTCCAGAATATCTTTTTTTTTTTCATGTTGATTTGAAGTGGTGTATATGACCATTTGCAGAAGTACTAAGATTTAGATTTATAATATAAAGTATAAATAATACTCTCATTTCACTGACATCACTTATCATCTTATTTTATGCTAAGATTAGGGGGAAATACAGTTATTTTAAGGAAATGTTACATATTTTCAGATCATTTTCTGCAGTCTAAGATGTCAAAAAATAAACAAAGAAATTGAAAATACAACTTAATCTACACACCCCACTTTAACTGGATAGAACTTTATTAAAGTTACTTGTACAAACTGTGATCATTTGATCATTATGTTTGGCCTGATGATTGCTTTTAAAGGAAATTTTCAACAGACAAAAAGTAACCTTTGTAAACTTTCTGTAAATGTCTTAAAAACAGACATGAGTCAAACAGATGTCATCAGGGAGTACCTGATGACATCTTTTTTGGATTTCGACCATTACAGCAAATCAATAATTACATCTATGAGATGCTTAATTTTTTTTTTTTCTAGTTAATCAAAGAGTTCCATTTTAAAACTTTCTTTTGCACCTGGTAGAGGCCATTAAATACATTTTGCTATTAACTGCTTGGTGAAGCAGGTAAATAGGCTTGTTTAGTTATCTGGCCAGTTAGCTAGTC
>NW_015150610.1:854223-877598 GCF_000732505.1 Cyprinodon variegatus
GTCACTCCACTGGAACTAGACATTTTAAAGCAGAAATGAAAAAAATATTGGAGAATGTGTTTAAAAGACAGTCAAAACAGCACTACAGCTGCAAATGAGATAAAAATGGCTAAGGAGAAGATTGCTGCTCGAGTCAATGCCTAAGTTTTTCTGAAGTGCTCCATAGCAGGCTGTTTTTACATTTATTAAAAGCAGTCTCCACTCTGTTGTTCCATTTGTAGATCACTAAAATAAGATTTGTCCAGGTCAAAATCAAACTAGTCATCAGAACTGTAATAACTTGTTTTGATTACATTTCTCCTCAGCAGAAACTAAATTTCAGAAAGTAAAAAAACAAAACTGTACTGGTAAGATTTATATAACAAGACATGCTAACACATTTTAAGTGACCGTTTTGACATTTTTCAGCTTGACTGAATTTGTATTAAAGATATCTGAAATATCTATCTTCATGGAAAATGATACAAATGATGATCAGTAACAATAGGAATATGGAGATCTAAAATTAATTTCTATAAATCCAGAATGTTTATTCTAGATGTCATATTGTTTGAAATGGTCATTTACAGTAGAGCATTTTCGGAAATGTTTTTTCAGATATCAGAAATGCATATTCAGTCAAACTAATGCATATCAAATTGGCCTGACATAGTCTGTTGTAAACACAATAACATTAGCGAGGAAAAACAAGTTTATTGCTTGAATGGTAGTGGATCAGTTATTTATTTAGTTGAAATCATCCATCTTTGGTGAAGATGGAGTAAAAGAAAATGTTATTCAAACAGGTAGGACCTGTGCATTAATGGGTTCCTCCTGATTTTGATTCTGTCTTCCATCACACAGCACATACTAAGTGGCTATTTGCAGTCGCTTAGTATTTACTGCGTTAGTATTTTCCAATGTGTTTAATAAATGAATTAATAATCAATCATCATAAATCAACAATCATAAATTAAAAATTTTATCTATTTTAATGTTCAAACTGTAACTCATCGTGTTTTTGTTTTGTACAAGGTTGTTGGTTTGAAATATTATATAAGAATGAGATAGATATAACTATTATTATTTGTTAATTTTCTGAAATACATTTCCTTCAAATACCATCCCATTAAATTTTGTTTTTAGTGGTTATCAGTCCCACATAAGGCTCAGTAGGTGTCACGGTCTTGATTCTGTAATGTTTTTCTTTACATGTTTTCTAGTTTTATTGGTTTAATTCCTATTTTGTTGTATTTTCTGGATATATTTTAGTTCTCAGGTTTTCTTTGTTGTCCTCTGTTGCCCTCTTGTGTGTGTGTGTTCCTTTTCCCTTGGCTTCCTCATTGTCTCCACTCACACCTGCTCCTTATCTGCTCGTTAGCCCTGTCTTTGTTCAGTCAGCCATAGATGCTTTCCTCTACTGCGACTCTTGGCTGGTTCCATGTCGTTGCTGGTTCCTCGTTGCTACCTTACTACCTTGTCCGTCCCTGGCTCCTTGGCTGCTCGTTTTTTCCCCTAAAGTCTCCATGTTTTTGGATTGTTAACTTTTTAGTTAGATTTTTGGATTGCTGCCTCTGTTACCTGTGTTTACTCATTAAAAGCCACCTCTGCCTCTCACCCATTTGCATTTGGATCCTCAAACCTCAACCAAATCCTGACAGAAGATTAGTGTCACTGAAAAAATATTTATCCTAACCCTGAAGTAAATAATTTTTTCCCATGAAATGTATTGATCTATTTATGTTTAATCTGAAAATAGTTTCCGTAGTTCTAATTGTAAGAAAAAAAAAGATCTGCACAAACAAATCTCATATCCTGTCAACTGAGTTGTAAAATCCACTCCCTTTAAATATTTAAAACCTAATGTGTATAACAAACCCAGCAACTTATTTTTTCTATTGTTCGCACAAAACGATGACAAAAACTCCTGACTTAATCAGGGAATAAAACAATGTGATTGGCTATAAGGAGAGCAGAGACAGAGGACACGCTGAGTTTATTGAATAAAACCTGCTTCCGACCAGGTTAGGTCTGGGAAATATGTTACTACGGTATTAGAAACAGAGGTTTCTTTGTGAAATGGAAAACTCAATGTTTCCCTGATTTCAGGTTTAGAAAACTTAGAGTTTGCAGTAAACCCGCTTTTCGGGCTTGATGTTACAATCAGAGGTTAGTAAACATCATTAGGAAAACATGAGAATCAGGAGCTGTGGAGGACAAGAAGCTCAGGGCAGAATTGGATAGGACTGAACAGAACTCTGCAGCAACAGTAATGCTTGTCACCATTTGGTGAGCGTTAACACACAAATTCTCCTAAAAACATAACCTCTGAGGTGGAGGTAGAAAATGTGAGCTGGAGAAAAATACTCAGTGGGCTATTTGTTAAAATCAACATTTAAAATCAAAGAGATAGTTTGATCTGAAATCGCTGTTTGTCAGCTGATCAAAAGTTTATGATCATAGTCTGCAAAAAAACCCTGGAAAGTAGGCTTTGTGACTAGTCCTACTTTTCCATCTTAATAAATTAGGAAAATCAGTTAGCCATGCTTGATTCAAGTGCTGTTATGACAATCAGCATCTAAAGTCCCAAACTGGTGTTTTCCATTGATCTCTGTATATTAAGTACTTAAAATTGTTTATTTTCCAAAACAGCAGAGGCAATTACCCCCTTTAGTCAGACACTCATATCTTCTCCCCCCATCTCACCTTTACACACACAGACACCCTCACCCACCCTCACATAAACCAGATATATGTCTTTTTGATGATGCATTGGCAGGGCTTTTGTTATGGAAATTCGAACTTGCAGTTTGTACACAGAATGTTAGAAGACAGATCACATAAGCTTGAACGTTTTATGATGAAATGATCAATTTCAACAAAGGGACATAATGAAGAAAGATTAGAACTCTTTGTAACACTATTAGACTTGCTGAAATTATTTGAGCCCACATTTGTGTCACATTAGCGTAGTGCAAGGGGGGGAAAAAAACCCATAATGATTCCCTCCCACTTTCTTCCTATCTTTCATGTTGAATTGGATCAAACCCTGAGGCAGAAAGCTCTTAACACACAAAGTACAGCTCCTCATAATTTCATGCTCTTGGAGAAACTGAGCTGGAAAAAACTTTATGCTCTTTTGCTTTAACTAACAGCACTCTGTTTTAAACTTTGATGTGCTTTTACAGTGGTTTTCTTTTCATGCAATGTTAAATAAGAACTGCTGTACGAAACAGGGAGGCCAGGCTTGTCATTTCAGCTTATTAATTGTTTCGTACATTAGATTTGGTTAATACAATGTTGATAGTCTGTTGCAATGAACATTCAATCCCTGCAAAAACCTTTTAGATTTACATGCAAATAAAGGTTAGGTGTGTGGAAAAATTTGAGCAAAGTTAAATGAAATACTACTTGTATAAAATCTCTAAAATGTATACGTTATCTATATATAACTTCTAAGTTTGGGTTAGGTTTAGCTTTCATCAGTTCGTGCCAAATGGTAGTGGAGGATTCTGATATGGGTCATAGGGGTCAGTTGCCCAGGGTGAAGAGGAGGGTTTCCTCTAAGGCTCCATTCAGGCAAGGACTGCCACTGTCTGTTAGTTTAAAGGTCTCGGATTTTCACTTTTACACTTTTACAAAGGCCTTGCTTACAATAAATGCAGAAATACTCATATAAAAGTAAGCACACCCTTGTTTGAATCTATATATACACTCACAATAAGAACAGTGTTAAATTTCAGTTATCTAGTCCCCCCGGGCTTTAACTAGGTCAGCATAACCTGAAGTGAACTACAATGCGTGACATAACTCAATCATTACTTATTAAACAATATACTTAGCCAACTCTGAAGAAACTGCCTCCCATAAACTCCATTAAAACACAAAAGTCAGTGACTTGCAAAAGGCTATTTTTCTTGCATTATAATTAATGTATTTATATATATTTATATTTAATTTTCCTCTTTATGTAACTCTTCTTTATAACTTTGCCACAGCTAAATAGTTTTTGGGATATTTTGTAATGGATTAGGGCTTGACCATCACAGTACCTTAGACCTAAAGAACTGGGGTAGAGGTAAAGGTTTTGGTTGAGGCACTGACCAAAATTTTAAATTGAAAGAAGAGGAAGTCATTAAAATTCACTATCTGATAATGGATGCATCCTTGGAGTTAGGAATTGATGCAGAGTTAACACAATGGAAGCAAATATCTACAGTCTCCACATGCTTATACGCTAGGAGCAAATCCTGCAGAGTCAATGACTTGATACAATTAGCTGGTTTTCCTTTGATATAAAACTTTTACCAATCTGTCTGATTGAATTGTTTCTTATAGGTGCTGCATAAATAAATGTATTTGAATTGAGTTAAATTAAATATCTGTGCTTTACAGCTATGGGCTTCTGGTGTTCATATTACATCATTAGCAAAATACATATAATCAAATAGGATGCTTCACTAAGATGTGTTTATTTCTGTGACAGATTCAGATTTACTGTATTTATCCATTTGGGTGGTACCTCTGGGAATTTTTTTTTTCTGGAAACATTGCAACACAAACAGACAAAATCACTAATACATTACAATACATTTACCGGTAAGAAACTACTTTTCAGGACATGACAGCTTCACCAACCTCAAGATTTTGTCCACTCTTTGACATTTGATCATAATCTTTTAAAAAGATATATCGAGTAACAAATTACTGCTTTCATACATCATTTGGGAAAATCTGAAATAGGTCACAGGTGTGTGGCATGGCGCATTCATTACAGTTTACAGCATTTATTTAATTTCCCACAAACCAAAAATTAGAAATGTTTTCTTCTAAAATATTGGAACAACTAATTCGGTAATGATTATGAGGAAATAATCTAGAATATCTAAACTTACGGGTCTTCAACACGGGGTCCGTGACCCGTAAGGGTTCCACAGGAGCTCTTTCAAGTTGGGCACCGTTTCATTCACAACACCTGTCCCATCAACCAGGAATCAGAATCAGAAACACTTTAATAATCCCAGGGCAAAATTACTTTTGTTACAATACTCCATCTGTAATAGAGTGACTATAGGACCAGTTTGCTATAACACAATTTCATATAATATATATAATTAGGGGTCCCTGCTCCATCTCATCATCAGTTTGGATGTCCTTGACCTGGAACACATTGAAGCCCCCTGCTTTTGATCATATATAATAACAAAACTGAAATTGGAGTAAAAATATGAAATGCAATCTGCTCATTTTAATGGAGCAGAATCATGGGTTAGTTTTTGTGTCTTAACGTTTGTGCAGAAATCTTTGTAGATCACCCGTAACACGGCCACTAGTACACTTGCCTGAAAAAGATCTTAGCTGCAGTCCAGCGTCCTTTATCTTAAATTTATGAAGAACGGGTCCTTATTGTTTTGTTTTTTATTCCTCTAATTTTTAAATGAATAACTGCCATCAGCAATTATATTAATTTTGGAGATTTTGTTTGAACATCGGTAAAGGAAGATGCAGATGCAGGAAGACTCTCAACATATAAGTGTCAGCAAGTTTTTCAATTAAATAACATATAACCCCCATGAACCAGATTTTATGAACATAGGTTAGGTTGGGAATGTAGATTGACTGGTAAACTGAGAGCTTTAGCTTTTGGCTCAGCACTCTCTTCACCACCACAGACTAATACAGCATCAGCAATATGGTGGAAGCTGCACCAATCTGTCTGTCAGTCTTATGCTCAATTCTTCCCTCACCTGTTAACAGACCCCAAATTACAGACCTCCTTCACTTGAGGCAGGAACCCTCCTTCAGCCTAAATAGGGCAGCCATGTTTTTCCGAGTGAGAATCATTGTCTTGGACTTGGAGATGCTGATCTTGAGCCTGGCAGGTTCACACTCCGCTGTGAACCACTCCTGCGCAGGCTGTAGTCTTGGCAGGAGGGATCCAGCAGAACCATGTCAACTGAAAAAAGCAGGGCCGAAATCTGGTGATCCCCTACCCAGGCCCCTCAGGTCCTTGGAAATAAACGGGACCGGTTATAGAGGGTTGACTAAGGCTTTTTGGGCTCAGTTTTAAATTATATATTGTCTAAGTTGGACTTTAAGTCCATGGAGTTATTATTTTATTATTTTTACAGCTAACTAGTTACTCGCTCTATAGCTCACATAAATGCAAAAAATATATAAATAATTTATTTAAATTAGGAGCCAGAATTATCCAGAATATTCTTTGGTGTACAGAGATGTCTGTACACCAAACTTCCATAGAATGAATTTGTTATCTCCAATCTTTGAAACTATGGTGCATGATTGTTTCTTCTAGAGAAAGGTTGCTGTGTCTCTCTTTAATCCTTATGGTCTTTCACATCCACCAGTCTGTCCTGTTTACTTGTGCCCCTCTCATATGGCAGGAGCCTGTCAGGACCTCAGAACCTTTGACTTAATATTCACATGGATAGATCAGGACGATTTTCAATACGCTTTACTTTAAAAAACCAACAAACAAACAGAGTGAGCAGCTATTGTTAGTAAAGCGGATAACTGGATTCTGTGCAGATATAGGAAACACAAGTCAGTGACTGGATTGTTGGGCTGATCTCAGACGAAGGGAGAAATCCGGGAGGGAGGTTGTCCAGAGTCGAGGTCGGATCCGAACCAGGTTGATTGACTAGAAGATCAGAAAGCCGAAGTGGTACCGAAGGGGAATCCAAGCCGAGATCAATAACATAGTCCAAGTTCGGTACACCAGCACAATCCAGGAAGACAGTTCAAACACAAAAAACTGACAGAGCAGACAATGGCAAGGCAAAAAAATGAATAACCAGAAGCAGAAAACGGGTCAGAGGTCAGAATCACAGAAAAACTTACTTGAATGCCAGAGTTTCTCCCACAAACAGCTTGAATAATCTGTTACTGATGGTAGGCAGGCAAACCACACAAATACCAGAGGGGACCAGGTGGAAATGATCGGCGTTAATCAGCCGCCGGGCCAATCAGACAAGTGAGCAGGAGCAAATGAAAAAGCCAACCATCAGCACCAAGACTATGACAGAGTGTTGGTGCGTACTGCCCAGTCTTATTAAATTCATTGTTTCTCTGTTTAACTGTCGAAGAAATAAAGTAAAGCCCATTTTTTTTGGCTCATAAAGAAATCTATATAATATACTTTTTTTAAAAGGCCTATTTTTTTCCACAAATTGTTTAAAAGAGATTTTCAGATTGCAGGCCAGATTGCAGCTTCATCTACTTCTTTCTTTATTTGATCTAAATGGATGAAAAACTATTACTGGCCAAGTTCCCAGGCTTGATAGTAAGTAGCCTTGTGATGAACTCCAATAAAACTTTTCAATTACAAAGTGAAGGATCCCATTAGTCTAAGATGTGTTAAGTGCAACTGAGCCTTTGTTTAAAGAGATTTAAGCTAGGTAAACAATAATTAAAGATGTTATCTGTGCATTTACAGACAACATCCTATAATCATTAACTGAGTCAGTAGAGTATAATCGACTATAGTTAATTAAACCTTTTTAACATGATATCTCTTCACTGAGATTCCTATAATGGCTGAATCCATCTAACCCAAAGATCATGAAGATATTAATACAAAGTTTTTTTTGTAATTTTATTTAATTAAGACTAGCAGAACAAAGAAAACAGCTATATATCTGTACTTACTTGTGCCTTTACAGGGTAGCAGGTGAAACTGTCGCAATAATCCTTGCATAGAGAAGAAGTTGTCTTGATTGAGATTTAGGACCTTCTTGTTGTAGGTCAACAGTGTTCAAAACAGATCATCTTACCATATGTTAAACTAGTGCTAGAAGAGCTAAAAGGACCATTATCTCCTACAACTATTCATTATATTAATACATTCTCTTTCGATAAAGCAATTTGCGACATTACTACAAGAGTCCTCTCATGGTTTTCATGTTTGGGCAGAGTTTCTTATATTACATGTTGGAATATGTAAAATAGAAAAAAAAAAAAAACCCAGCATCTACAAATCTCTAAACTCAAAAAATATACCATCAACAGTTAATGCTAATGCAAAGAAAACATGCTGGGGCTGTCTTTGGATCGCAAACAAATGTATGCCACCTGTGTAAAAGCAATAACTGCAAGAGTCATATATTGAGGTAACCCATTGATGAACTACATGAATTTGTATTTTAAGATTTACTGATAAGTACCAAACAAAATAGGAGTAAAAACCTTTGCATGAAACATAGTACTTTTCGGGGGGTCATGCTTATAATGAGGACCATGCAGAAGATGGTAACACTCTTCCAGCATATGGAAGAGAGTGAATATCTGGTGTTTTCTAGAAGAGCAGAATTTTCCATTGATGTTGTGTTCTGATAAATCTGCTCCTACTCGCCAGGTAAAAAGGGCAGATATAGAGAATGTGCATTATTCAAAGACATTCACAGTGAGTAAATGCCATGTGTAAATGGGTTTCTCATGCACTCCTGTGCCTGTGCTGAACTGTTTTAGCTGTAAGACGGAGAGAAGGAAATAAACCCTTACTTTATCTCAGACTATTGAGTTTGTGAGTTGGCTCTGTCTTTTTTTTGACTGACAGCATAGCAGGCATAGTCTAAAGTTCACCTGAACAAAGCAGATATATTTGTCCTCATAGCTGAAATAGAGTTGTAGAAAGCTGCAGCTGTTGATTTATAGTTTGACTCTTACAATTGAATCATTTGAGAGACAGTTCTGACTTTTATCTCCACTTATAGGAATGCAACATACCTAGTCTACAAGTGTTGTTAATAATGTTTTTGATAAAGAAGGTAACAACTTTCGGAGAATGCAAACTCCTAAAACCACAAAAAAGGTGTGGGTCAACAAGGGGAAAACAGTGAAAAAAATCTCCTTACAGTTTTCTTTAATGCAGGATCCCTCTTGTAAAGTGGCTTATACACTGAGCAGATAAAAACAAGATTGTGATCTGATTGACTCATAATAGAGCTTAATTTAGAGATATATACATTTCTTATTTGCATAAAACAAGTCCAAAGTTTTGTTTTATCTGATAAAGTGGCTGTCAAAACAATAAGGGACCTGTACTAATAGGATTGAGTCATAGTCAGAGGAGGAGGCCTTGGTGGCCTGATCCATGGACACTTACCCTAAAATCTAACATCCTCCGTAACCGCCCCTCTCCCCTGCATTCCCCTGTGGTTCTCCCACCTTGCTTTACTCCAAGTTCCTTGGAGCTTAAGGAGAGCATGCATGGTAATATTTTTGGTAATAGCACGATAAGATGAACGTTTAATTTAATAAGATATAATTCAAATTCACCAACAGCATCCAGCATACGTGCAGTTTCTGCCTCAAATATTCCTTTAATTTTGGGTCTTTGTAAGAGGGATGCCTAGGATGCTACAAAATTGCGGGGAGAGGCAGACTGCTGGGCTGGGTTTGTTTGCCTCTCCTAGATCAGCCATCTCATGTTGGAGTTTACTCCTATGGATGAGAGTTTTTGCCTTTGCCTTCGGGTAGGAGGCAGGTCTCTGAAAGTTGTTGTGCCTAATAGCAGTATATACTGTAGTACAAGGCCTTCTTAGCATCCCTGGGGGATGTGTTGGATAGCCCCGCTTCCAGGGATTCCATTTTCTACTGGGGGACTTCATATCCATGTGGAGACAGATGTGAAGCAGTTTGGTTAGTTGTATGGCCACTGCCGTAATCATACAGTCAAATGCTATTGAATAGTTCAGGGAAAATTGTATCAATGTGAAATGGTCAAAGTCAAAGTCCAAAATTCAAATTTAGGATTGGAAAGAAACCTGCCAAATAAGTGCAACTCTGTTCAAAAGATTAACATGAATGGTGAAACCAGAGAACTGAAAAAAGGTTGAAGTTTTTGCATTTTTACATTCCTCTCTTATTTTTTGTGTTTTAAGTTTGACCTCCTACTAATTTCTTGACATTGCTTTCTTTTTACCTCTGGCATATTGCAGAACGTTTAATCTCTTGCTTTTTGTCATCTACTGTACCAAGTTTATGTAAACTTTCTATGCTAGTCAAACCTGCCTCTTCTGTGTTCTTTCCTCAATTTTGTCTGTTATTCTTTCATTAACCTTCATTTTCCTCCTCCTCCACCCTGCTGCACGTTTTTCTCCTTATTTCTAACTTTCCAATTCCCTTTCATATCCTCTCGCCTACTGTATTATATTTTAATTTTCTTTAATAAGCTTATTACTATACTACTGTTCTCCCTTTTCTATTTTACTGTCAATCAGCATTAGACCCAAGGTCAACGCTAAAGGAAGTCGGGCCAAGGTGAAACTACCTCAGTAGAAGGAGGTCCTGTCTTGACAGTTTTGCCTTAATTTGTTCTATTTTGTAGCTTTCTTACTAGATTTCTTATTTTAACACCAAGGTTCATTGATAAAACATCTATCTGAGGCAATTACACAAAATATCCTAAAAATAATCCCAATTTCAGACCTAAAATGCATCTTAGTTTTTGTTGTATTATTACACAACTGTATATGTTTTGACAAAAATTATTGGTCACCTTTTCTCATTTTATGGCATATTTAAAATCTTAAAAGAAAAAAAAATATTTTGTAATTCAGTTTAATTTTAAGCAATTGTCTTAACACTATAGGTATCAGAGTAAAATACAATGTAATGTATATTATTTTGGTCCAATATGAATTAAGAATTGTCTTCTGCTGGGTTTGAAAGATTTCTGTAATCTGGAGCTACTTTGCAGCATTTCTTGACTTGCATTTCAGTTTTGCTACCTGCACCAATTGCATTTGCATGTGTATTTCATATTGGTATTTATGTGTTTGCAGCACATTGATGTATTTTAAATGCATTTCCTGATTTGAATTTTAGATTTGCAACATATAGCTTTTGCACTGTATTAAGTTTGCATGTATTGGTTTGTGTTTCTATGTTTGCTAGTCTACGTAAGTTTTGTGTTTGCCACACATTTTCTTATACTATACAGTTAGAATTAAAAATGTTTTAATCAATCTTGTGTAGAGAAGTATCTCATCTCATAATAAGTCTTTGGGTTATATTTAAGCCTAGCATTTAGAGTAGTATGTATGCTTTTTTATTAATTCCTCCTTTGAAAATCTCACAATTTCATAGTTTGTGCTTTTGCAGTGTCTGATAACATATCATACCTTGAGGTCTCAGATTAAGCCACATTTCCAGGCAAAAGCCATTTACTGAGAGAGAGCAAAATAGGCAAGTTATAAATACCCGATTGTGCTTACAGTTTGAGCAGTATACTTAGAAGAAATATAAAACCAATATACAAAACTGTTCATTTGCTTGCTGAATGCCTGTAAAGAGGGGCTGGTTTCATGGTTCAATAGGAATGTTTTTACATCCTGCTTCAGATTCATCTGGGCCAGTGAAGGTATGTGTCATTTTTGATATGGCGTGGTTAAAATAAAATCCTCCGTTGTTAAACTAATTCCCTATTAACATAGTGTCTTGGAGCATTCTCACTAGGTATTTTGAAGGGGACCAAACCCATTGCAGAGAACACTCTCCCTATAACTGGGTTAAAATCTATTATGCTTATGTAGAGGGCAGCATAAATTTGCTGTGGAATTTTCTAGAACTGTGCTTGGACTGAAACTAATGCCCAACAGCAAAAGTTGATCACATTAACTGGAAGTTAGATAGGTGATAAAGCAAATTTTTTAGGAATCAGTTCTACAGCAGTTTTCTACAAGGGAGGCTGGCAGTTGGAAGTGGGATTGTCATAATTAGAGTTTGAGAAAAATAACGTAATTAGCCCAAGATTCTGTAATTTTCATCTCCTCTGAGAAGGAGAAGAAAAAGTAGGGAAAAAGGATGTTGTGTTTAAGCCTATGACCAAGTTTACCTAAATGAAATAATTTACGGAGAGCTAGGTTCCTTCTGAAAAATGCTAAATTGGTAAATAAACTTAAGCCTAAGCGTTAAGTTCTTATACTGATACTGTAAGTGCTATCATAATAGTGCTGGCAGTAAGGAGGAAGGTGGAAGCAGGAAATACATTATTTCTTCACTAGTACCAGGTGACACATGCAAATGTATGCATCTTCATATGTTCTGGGTTTTATAATAGAGCTTCATCCATTTGCTACATTTATGTCACTTGCATGCTTTTGATAGTTCATTTCTGGGATACTTTAGTCCTAATTTGAAAAAACATTATCCATGTGTTGTTATTAAGTACATCACTTAATAACAACCGTAAGACTGAAGACTGTCCTGATTAAGCACAGCGGACTGGAGTTCCTTTCCTACTTAACATATTGTTCTTTCTGTTGACTGTGTAAAAGGTGGAAGGGTAGGAGTTATATAGGAAGTAGTGGCTACAATTTAGTGTATTCTGAAGTTGTCCAAGACTTGATAAGTATCTCAAAGACAGGAAACAAAAAAAAAAAAACAGAAATCAAGGAGGCTTTTTAGTTTATTCTCAATCAGGTCAGTGGCCAAAATTACTAAAAACAGTCAGACAAAGTTGGGCTAAAAGATCAGTTTCCAAAAAACAGGTTTAACAAACTCAGATTCAAATCCCCAACTCTAAACTGATCTAGGTCATGAACTTTGAGTTTTTGGTTTCACAACAGTTGCTATGAGTTAGTTCAATCAAATAGGTCCACTCAGAGTTGAACACAAGGATAACAAGTATGAAAAGCCATTATCAGTGGCAGTAACATTCGTTACATGACTCCATCTGTAATAGAGTGACTATAGGACCAATTTGATATAACACAATTTCATACAATATATATAATTAGAGTTCCCCACTCCATCTTGCCATCAGTTTGGGGATCCTTGGCCTGGAAAACGTTGAAGACCCCTGCTCTAAATCATCAAAGGCTAAATTTAATTATAAGCTTTCACCAGTTCACAAAACTCTAGAGTGCATGCTAAATATTGTAACCTTAGAGATGTTTAACCTTTGTTGTTTTTATTCTCTAGTCCTAAGTACCTGCAGTCGTTCATTTCTGCATGTGCCACCACTCCAGCACGTCCCACTCAATTGCATTACCAAGTGGTGCAGAAGCATGTTGATCATTTTGATCACTCATTTATTTAAGTCAGGTGTGAGGAAGCAGGAGAGTGGATGCTGGGCATCAGGACCCTATTTTCACACAGCTGCTGTTGGTACTGAAGTAGGACGTTTTTTGTTACCGAAATCCAATATTTTTGTCATGGTCTTTGATGCTGCTAACCAAATGTCAGCTATCTGACCTTTGTCTGAACGGTTTAGGATGCCAAAACAAGCCTGACGCGCAGGACAAGGAAGATGTCACACAGCAGTGCACAGTTTATTGAAGTCATAATGGATCCTTCTGCAACTACAAGTGTTCAATAAAGCTTTGTTTAAAAAAGAAAGACAAATGTAGTGCATGATGGTGCCTCAGTGTTATTATTAAAGTCATGAGTTAAGGGGTTATCATGAACAGATCAAAAAGGATTGTAAAAATAAAAAACAGTGCACTTATAGAAACAGCCTTTAAAGTAGCAGTCAGTGACTGCTCCTGCTGCTGAGATGTTTCTGTGGATGTCTAGTGGGAGCAAGGACAGTGACATAAATGTTGGATAGAAATGCTGCAGAGCTGTTTAGAACCCGTAAAACTACTCATACATATCTAATTTAGTAACACATATCGAAGAGGCTCAAATTGGATTTTTGGGGGAGTGAAAAAACTGAAATTGAGGCATCAGGCTGCTGTGAAAAAGTCAGATATGAATCACCGATGGGTAAAAATTTTTATTTAAGACGCACTTGTCTGCTGTAACAAAACCTTAAGAATCCTTGTTTTAGCTAAATAAATCACCAACCTTACAAACCTTTGTTGAACGAAAGCCAAGGAATCTGTGTCGCTTATAATGAATTAAAACAAGATGTTAGGAATCCAGACTGTGTGGGTTGTGTTTTTGTGTTTTCTCCCTCCACCACCAGGTGGCGCCCTGTTCTCGTTGGTCCTCCCATACACCTGCGGATGGTTGGCTCATTACTGAGGACTTCTTAAGCGGTGGACTGTCACTACCGCTTAAGAAGAGTGTTTGCCAGTTGTGGGTACTCTAGCCAAGCTGAGTTTAGCTGAGTCTAACTGAGTTTTTGTTTCTCTGAGCCTAATGTGATTTTTTTTGTCTTTGCCTTTCGGCAGGAAGTCATCCTGAATTCTGGATGTTTGGCCTTCTCCACCTGGAAGGATCGTTTGTGTTTCGCACTGAGCAGGGGATTCATCACCACACGACCCGTTCAAGTTCTCCAGGAAATCTAAGTGGCAGTCCGCACCATTGCTCCTCAGGAACCAACCAAACCAAAGACCTCCAACAAGCCCCTCAATCTCTGGAAAAACCCACACTGACTGGATTCAGGGAAGAAACCTTCCTCCGCAATCGTGAGTCCCATTTATCTCTGTGTTTGTAAGATGTCATTCAAAGTTCCCACGGACCCTAAATTAACCTCTGAACTTCCTTTCTCACTTCCAGTTCCGGTTCATCAGCTCTCTGAGTTCACCTGAATCCTACCCATTTGGACTCCTAATAAACCTGTTTAACTTTTACTCTGGTTTCTCTGAGTGGTTTTCTGCATGTGGGTCAGACCTCTTAGAACATCATGACACAAGAACTAATCAGTGTATCCTATTTGAACTTTTTTTTTAATCTAAAGCATTCCCAAATATTTTAAGTGAGTAATTTCTTCTTTAAAATAAATACTTTTTTTTTCTTAAATTGAGTAAATAAGTGAGACACTTTGTCAATGGAACAAGACAATTTATATTTAAAATAAGGACAAAAAATGTAACTGTCCTTTTTTAAGAAATATTATCTAATTATCTTATTTTAAGAGTAAAATATTAATTCCATGGGCATGTGATGGCTGCAACTACAGCCACCCAAATGCGGTAACATTTAATCACATCACACAATAGGTCAGCCAGTCTCATTACATTTATATTGGGATTTCTTTAAATTTAGGATTGAATTTACAGAATAATTTTTGTAAGGAAAGGCATAACACTGTATTCTGGAATAAGTGCACACATTTTAGTTTACACTGTTATGCTCTGCTTGATTTAATCTTTGTTTGTTTTTGAGTCACCTCAGTGCCGGCTGCTCCAGTCCTTCAGGAGAACAGAGGTGGAGAAGGGTTGGAGCGAGCCTATTGAAACTGCAAATTGGTTTAGACCACTACTCATCAGCAAGAGGGGGGAATGGGATTTTCCTCTGTTAGTTTCAGTTAGGTTTTTGTGCATTTTCCCCTTTGTATCTTCTATGTGGCCTGATCAGCCAGTATTTAAGTGTCCCCTTTGTCTCATGCAGTAGGTCTGTTTGTTTCAGTAGGTCTTTTTGTTAGCCTGAGTTGAATTCTGTTACTTTGACCTCTTTTATGGGCCCAACTTTGTAATTTGTTCTTTATTGACCCAAGTTCTTTGTTTTGGGTTTAATAAAAAAGAAGACTTTTTGAATCTAAACCTGTGCCTGAATTTTCTTTGACTGCTCAGACCATCACAGGGCATATCATCTTATTTATCTACTTAAATTAAGGGTAAATAGACTTAATTTTAGAATTTTTTACTTATGTCTAGATTGCAGTGTACAGAAGCACCCAAATTAAGACTTTGGGTTCTTGGTATATTTCCTACTGTGCGGTATCTCTATCTTAAGCCTATTGTATATCCATGCAATGGACAGACATTATATACTGTATATCTTTTACATCTGGTCATGTGTCTGGTCCAGTCTGCATTGTTTGAGAGTGACCTTTATTCTCCTAAAGCACTCAGTGACACAGGAGGGATTAATCTAAGGACAATCACAAGCAATTTCATGCTAGATTATAGAATTCCATTTTATGTGTCCTCTCTTTATCCAAATTTACTCTGCCAAAGTGAAGGGTGAGAAGCATCAGACGGCTCAGGGCTTATAACGGTAGTTCATTATGTAATGCTAACACCTGTGTGTGCAAATCCGTGTGCATGAGTATTTGGTTGCATGTGTCGCTGTTTTTGCACAGCTCTTTGCATATTAGTCGTGTTTTAGTGAAATACTTTACCATATGTACTGTAAATTATGTGCAAGTGTGTTTGTACGCAGGTGTGCCCCAGCAAATCTAATCCTCCAGAGAGACCTCTACAAGGGTCTGATTTATTTGTGGAGTAGATTCATCTTGTGGATTAAACATCTGCCTCTGCGCCTGGGGTTACCGTGCACCCTCTGAATCTGTGGGCCTATGCTACGCAGGAGCAATGAGTATGCATGTTTGCTCCCTATGCCTACAAAGTGAAAGCTCGTCCTATTAATATACAGATGTACAATCTGTCTTATCTCAAACCATTTAATTCAAGGGCTGAGCTTAAGTATTACTCATTAACATTTACTAAAAATAGAAGCAAGTACAGAAGCAACTGTCTGTAATCCAACAAATACAGCATATAATGGCATTGTTTAATCCTTTAGGATGTTCTGAGCATTAACAGGTTATCTCCGAGGAGATATTTGTTTCCCTCTACTTGATATTCTCTAAACCTAATTTATAGTAAATTGTTGTGTTGGAAACCCTGTGAGTGTTTGGCTCTGAGTGCTGTTACTTGTTGCGTGGGGGATGTTTTTCTGACATGTTTCTTGTGTTGTCAAAGCATATTGTGTGTGAGTGATTACCTGTCATCTCATTCCTTTAGCTCTGCTTACTTTCCAGTCACGCTACCATGGTTGCTTTTCCATTCTCTGCTCCCAGTCTTTCACTTTCTCATTTTTCTTCTCACATATTCTTTACAGCTTTCCCTTCATGTCATCCTTTTCTTTGATTTTATTTTTTGTCTTACTCCAAAAGTAGTATTAAGGTTTGAGGCTGTGAGCTTTTTTTCAGCTGTTTATTTACTTTTTCATTTCCTTTTCCTGAAGGCTTTCAACCGCAAAACAACCTGCGTTTGTCTTTGTGAAATTTCTGTCAGGCCTGGCTGCAGTTTCCATTTGTAAGACATGTAACAGTCGGAGGTTCCCAGATGATGACCTGACTGCTGCCAGTGTCTTACCAAGTGAATCGCACCTATCTCTTTGGAAAATAGCCAGCTCTGTGTGAACTTGTTGTATTTGATCAAAAATATATTTTCTATTTCCTTCATAGTCCCCTGATATTATGGTGATATCTACAGGCAGTGAAAAATCTTTGAAAACATAAAAGAGTGGTATACCTTCCCAGCAGTGGACAGCCTATAGGAAAGTTTTCCAAGACCTCCTTGACTGGCCTCGTTAATGTGATGAAAAAATAAGAAAGGGAATGTGCAACCTGGAAAAGCTGCTAAAATGGATAAAACCAGTAAATCTGTTAATTCAAACTGCTGAAATACAATCTATAGTCATTCGTTACGTGACATTAAGTTAAAGAGCCTTTGGGTTATACAGCAGGACAAAGCTCAAAGGGGCTGTGTAACTAAATTAGCTTGTTATTTGCAACGATCAAGTATGATATTCGTAAATCCATATACTGCCAAAGTCTAATAACAATTGCATTAAAAACAAAAGTGTTCCTTAAGCTTAGAATGAGGAATGTGGTTTCTAAATAGGTCTAGATAGCTGGCAGTGCACCCAATGAGAGATCCCATGCAGATAAACTTGTTAGGTCTGTGTGCTTACCTGCATATGAACAGCTGTTGTTGGTGAAAAAGTATAAAACAAGCCAGAATAAAACAGCAGATAATTCTGAGAGAGTAAAAAACAGGTTTTCATTGCCTAATGAAAAAATTTGTTTTTGTATTACACTACAATACATTTGATGTTTTATTATTACTCTTTTTTTTTTGCTGGCTGCTCCTATACCTCTCATGCTGTATCTTTGGATTCAGACATGCTGACCACGCTCTCTGTTGCATCTGCATTAAAAAAGCAACAACTGGTGTTTTCTCTTCCTAACTATACATAAATATCTCTGCCTAATGAGCAGCAATTGCGAGTATTGTTGTATTGATTGCGATGACATTCCCTGACTACAACAGTGTGCGTGCAAACCCCTGTGGAATGATTACAAAAGGTAATGTGCAATAGGCAACAGCAAATCCTTAATAATAAAGGTGGTGTTTTCAAGGATCAATGCATTAAAATGATTTAAACTTTCTAACTGATGTTGCCCTGAAAGTTTGTTGATAATTGTACCTTAACACAGTATTTAAAAACTGAGAATTGTGTCAATTATAATTTAGGTTAAATTTGATTTTCCATTAATTGTTTCTCAAACCATCTGGGACCGTTCAGAAGTATTAACTTACCAATTGTGGTCTAAGAATTTAACAAGACAACTCTTAAAACTGCAATGTTATGATAAACCATTTGGTTTAAAAACATAAAAAAAAAAAAATCCTGTCAAATAAAGATATTTTTTCCGCGAGTCTGAAACTATCAAATTTGTACCTCTGAATAACATTAAAGTGGGAATGAGTAGGTTTTTTTTTTCTGTAGGCAAACTGTACTGCTTTTTCCTAAACTCTGAGGTTTTTGTTTTCTATATGTATTTTTTGTAAGGATTGAAAACTTCATACATTAAAGCATCACCTCTCGTTTTTTCTCTGCTAAAAAGAGAAACATGTCTGTGTTGTAGTCCTATGACTCTAAAAAAAATGTAATGGAAAAAGGAAAAATCAGAAACCAAGTCATCATATCTTAAAGATCCTAGTCGGTTTATCTACCAAAAGCGCACACTGCAAATACCCCTATTTAATCAACTACACATGTTTTTGCACTATCAAACTGTGGGCTATCCCTTCTGGCAAAGAAAAGCTCCTCAATATATTTGATAATATGATTTTAAGAGATTTTTCATTAACCATTATGTTAAAAAAAAAAACGTTTAGCATCAGGCAACTTCTCACATTGATTAAAAAATTACTTTAAACATTATTTAGTAGTTGATGATGGCTATTTTGTGTTACTTTTTCTCTTACAGTTGATCAGGGGAGTTCTTCTAACTTCAGAGCTAATTTTATGGTTAGTATCAGATTTATTTTTAGTAATTTTATTTATACAAAATGGCATATGACATGGTTCTCCCTTCCAAAAACATGTCTGTTAGGTTAATTGGCTTCTCTAGATTGTCCTTAAGTGTGTGTGTGAATGGTTGTTTGTCCTGTGTGTCTCTGTGTTGCCCTGTGATGGACTGGCCACCTGTCCAGGGTGTACCCCGCCTCTCACCCATTGACTGCTGGAGATGGGCACCAGCACCCCTCGCGACCCCACTTGGGACAAGCGTGTAAGAAAATGGATGGATGGATGATTCTGTCACATTATTTGGCAGAAAAAGCAGTCCCCCCTTAAACCAGAGGGTGGCAGCAGTGAAAATTGAAAGCTTCAGTATTGGGCTCAAAAAATTCCAGAAGTATTAAACTGAAGACGAAAACACAGGAAAGGTGAGCCTTGCCTTCCTCAAAGTCTTGATCTGCTGATCAAACAAGAAAGCAGAGTGAAAGAAAAAGGTGACAGCAGAAAAAACACCAGAGGCTTATAAATGGATTTGAACAAAAATAGTTACCATATGTGCACCTCATGCCAAGGAACAGCTTAGTAAAATTTGGTAATCATGTGTGTCACACAGATCATGCGTGTTTTTAGCTATACGTACTGTAGGTGTAAGACACAATATGAGGCACAATTTGCTGCTTGGTGATGGTCTGCACTCTAGTTATTTTCTAGTTATATAATGTTGGTGAAGATTCGTTGTCATCCAGGTCATAGTCATTTCAAAAAAGGTTAAAAAACACTGCAATGGACTTTTTTCAGAGTTTGAAGGCCTTTCACTTCCCATCCAGGAAACTTTTAAAATTCAAAATTTCAAGAATAGCGTTGAGTTTGAGGCTTGATAGATCGGACCAAAACAAGGCTTTGTTTTGGCTTATAAAACATGCATTGAACCGGACGAATGGGTCTGCCCCTTGGGAATGGGAGAAGAACCCAACGACTGTCCATGCCCAAGGGGCGGACTCGTTCGTCTGGTTAAATTTGCATGTTTTTTAAGCCAAAACAAAGCCTTGTTTTTGATCCACTCTATAAAGCCTCAAACTCAATGCTATTCTTGACATTTTTAAAATCTTCCTGGATGGGAAGGGAAATGTCTTCAAAGTCCTCTGGATTGTTTTTTTTTTTTNGAAATGTCTTCAAAGTCCTCTGGATTGTTTTTTTTTTTTAATCCTTTTTTGGAATAGTTGCATTAGATATTAGAAAACTCATGTATACAAAAAAAAAAAAAAAAAAAAAAAAAAAACAAAGACTAACGACATTGATTAATCTTACAAGCAGTTTGGTCTTTTAAATGCTTGAAGCAGAAAGCTCTGTCATTTTCTAGTAGTCTGTGTGCTTCTGTAACCAGCTTGAAGTCCAGAAAAACCCTGACTGTGACTGTAAACACCTAAACTAAGAGTAACAGTGTTTCTCTTTAGACTCAGCAGACATGAATCACCAAGCTGCTTGTTAGGTGACAGCACTGGGGTGAGCTCCAGGGAAGTGTCCCTGTTTGATGATAGCTCTGCCCAGTGGGAGGACACAGCAGGACAGCTGAGACAGCTTGGTTCTGGCACCCTCACTCCCTCTCAACAGGTACAGAGCAGTGCTAAGATAAATGCCAATTGTCTGACTGGTTGCTATGTTCAGCTACAAATACCAACATCAATGAATGCTTGGAATAAATCCAATTATTGTTGATCTTACACAATCAATTGAAGACATTGCAGAAATATGAACTTCAGGTATATTTCATTCTTTTTTGTTTGTTCTGTGGTACCACAAAACTCAAATTCTTAAATGCTTCTTTGTGTTGAAAACAAATTGAATAGTTTGGCTTGGAATTTACTCACATTCAAAAGAATAGGTATACAATCTATAAACTTTCTGTGTAAACACTGGTTATGTTTTTCATCAATTTAGGTAAAAATCTGAAGTTTAATATGTTGTTAAAGAACTGTAAATGGTTAGGCCTACTGTCTCACCCAATGACAACTAATCAAATTAAACAATTTACCACACATCAGCACAATTTAAAGCTATACAGGGTTTAGTAATGCAAAATCCTTCAATTGTGTAAGGCTATCCCTAAATGTACTTAATATATAGTTGTTTATGACTCTGCTAAGATGCAAAACATATATATAAATAAAACTAGGATCACTCTTACTATCATAATTACTTCTGAACAACATTCTTAGGGGTACGTTCACAATCTATGTGGAACTTTATTCATATCTTATTCATTCATTCAACTTCATTCATATCTTATTAAATGAATAACTGGTACATATTGGAATGAAGATTCATATATTATCATGGTGTATTTTAATGTAAAACTGCAGCATTTACTTAAGCATTAGACTTTTATAAACATGAAACAAGACAATTATGGGTTCAATTCCCAAGCTAGGATCTCCTCCCTGTGCATGTTTTGTTTTCTCTTGGTACTCTGGCATCCTTCCACTGTCCAAAAAACATGATCGTTATATTAAATGTAGTCTCTAAATTGCATTTATATCAGTATGGACTGGTCACCTGTCCAGGGTTTATCCTGCCTTTTATCCACGGACTGCTGAAAAAAACAGACTCTCTGTGACCATGGTGGATAGGCCACATAGGAGATGGATGGATGTAAGGACAGTGACTTATAGTTTTAATCTCTATTAATTCTCCGTTGCCTAGAGAGACTGAATAAAAATAAGCAACCTCTTTAAGAGTGTCACTTATCATTTTAGTAGAAAACAAATTAATGGAAGCAGAAGACAGCCAAGGTTTCTGCTGAGTGGGAGATTATTGAAATCTGTAAGCCTAGACCTGTTTGGTCCATGATAAACAGACCAGAGATCATCCTCAGTTATTTTGCTTAGTTTGTGCATGTGGGAGTGACTGAATGTCTTATTTGGTAAACGTGAAGTGAAAAATCTTATTTCCTCACCTAGCATCTATGTAACCACGTGTATCTTGCTCTCCTCTGTGCAGCAGCATTCAACTCATGCATACAGAGCAACATGCTGCATTGCTCACTGCCTCACCTGCTGCTTATTTTGGCCAGCTTTGAGTTGGTGCCAAAATAAGCAGATGTTGCAACTGTATGTTGTTGTCCCAGTGGTCTGGTCTACATTCAGAAGTCCGGCGTGATTGTGAACCAAAACAAAATAAAGGTAAAAAGACGACAAAAAAAAAACAAAAAAAAAAACATATGCAATCAGAAGGTTTTTTCATTGCTATTATATCTCTGTAGCCATTGCAAAATTTAGCTCAGAAAATTATAATTAAAAAACCAAACATTCCACAAAACCTACCACTTTGATAGTATTCTCAGATATTCTTAATTCTTAAGACAACCAGCTTTGGCAGTTCATAACACTTGGTGTCCTAATGGTTAATTAAATATTGGCATTTGCATGTTTTTGTTTTTATGTCATCCACATTCCACTTCTATATACAGATACCCACCGTCAGCGTTGAAATATTTGCCTGAATGACTGAATTTAGTGTAAAGTGCTTTGGATCTTCGTACTTGAAAAAGAGCTATACAAGCTCAGAGTCTGGCCTGATACTTCATCAATGGTAAGTAAATTTCAGCCATTTCCAAATTGCCTCTTTAAACCACCCTTTAATCCATAGTTCTCTTGCTTTGTTTGCTTGATTGTGCTTTGTTTAGTGTTAACCTCAAAGCAAGAAATCACAGAAACACAAGTGTTATATTCATAAATAGTCTTAAGAAATGTGGCCTCACTGAGTGTCTGCCAAAATGAGCAGACAGGCCTCCTCAAGGAACAATGTGGGTTAAATAAAGCAAAGGCTAATCCTCTCTCAAAGCTGTTGACTGGATGGCCATTTATGGATGATTTGGCCGCATGGTTCTTTTTGTTGTGCAGGTGGCACAACAAAGCATATATATGCATGTTTTTATATATATGATAGCCTAATTTTGTGCAAGTCATTAAAAACAC
Source organism: Cyprinodon variegatus (assembly GCF_000732505.1). Taxonomy (NCBI): domain Eukaryota; kingdom Metazoa; phylum Chordata; class Actinopteri; order Cyprinodontiformes; family Cyprinodontidae; genus Cyprinodon; species Cyprinodon variegatus. Next base: position 877,128 of record NW_015150610.1, read on the forward strand.
TGAACTTAGACCAGAGATATTCTGCTTTTTGGAAACAAAAAGATTGAAAAAAAGATGTTAATGCTGTTCAGGAAAATTTATCACGCAAGGCAAAATGTTTTCTGAGGGTTTGTGGGGCTGCACGGGGAAGCAGTGTGTTCCACTGTTGCCTTGCAGCAACCCGGTTCTAGGTTAAATTCCCTTTCTACATGGAGTTCGCATGTTCTTCCTGTGTATACACGAGTCTCTCTGGGTACTCCAGCTTCCTACCACAGTCCAAAAACATGACTGTTAGGTTGACTGGCAGCTCTAAATTGTCCTTAGTTGTGAGTGTGCGTGTTCATGGTTTTAGGTATCTGTATTGCCCTGAGACAGACTGGCAACCTGTTCCCACCTCTCGTCTATAGATTGCCAGAGAGAGGCACCGGCCTGACTGCGAACCCAATGGAATAAGCGGGAGTAGATGGATATATGGACTTATGGATTGCATAT
>NW_015150610.1:878681-882152 GCF_000732505.1 Cyprinodon variegatus
ATATTTTCCTTAATAAACAAACACTTCATTTTGACAGATCATTAACTGGATGTTATCTTTCATTAGGTCCCTCAGCATTGCTTATTCAACACCCTAAAGATGAACATGCACTTTCACAAGTGCCCAGGCACATACAAATATCCTTTGTGTGTGCCTGATCACCTAATTTTGTGCAAATCATTAAAAGCACTGAACTTAGACCAGAGATATTCTGCTTTTTGGAAACAAAAAGATTGAAAAAAAGATGTTAATGCTGTTCAGGAAAATTTATCACGCAAGGCAAAATGTTTTCTGAGGGTTTGTGGGGCTGCACGGGGAAGCAGTGTGTTCCACTGTTGCCTTGCAGCAACCCGGTTCTAGGTTAAATTCCCTTTCTACATGGAGTTCGCATGTTCTTCCTGTGTATACACGAGTCTCTCTGGGTACTCCAGCTTCCTACCACAGTCCAAAAACATGACTGTTAGGTTGACTGGCAGCTCTAAATTGTCCTTAGTTGTGAGTGTGCGTGTTCATGGTTTTAGGTATCTGTATTGCCCTGAGACAGACTGGCAACCTGTTCCCACCTCTCGTCTATAGATTGCCAGAGAGAGGCACCGACCCGGCTGCGAACCCAATGGAATAAGCGGGAGTAGATGGATATATGGACTTATGGATTGCATATTTTCATTGCTTAACTAGATGCCAAATGCTGTAAAACTAATTTATTTAGTAACTTAAGGTTGTTTTTCTATAAATATATTTAAGAATGTCACGTGTGTTTGAATAAAACACCAACCATACATATGTAAATTGCAAAACAAGCAAACTTCTTAAAACTCTCAAATACCTGGGGTCTCATTTATAAGGTCTGCTTACATACCAATAGAAACCTAAAACTTGACTACACCAACTTCTATGCACATGTTGTATTCTATAAAACAAAATATTTGTCCCCTCACAGCAGCTGTGATCCATGCAAGCAGCAAGACTCTGAGCCACTACATGTAACGGACAACGGATAACTATAAGGCAGCTCATTAATGATGACTATATTATTAAGCTCTATATACCATTAGTAAAAACCTCAGCCTTGCCTTTTTTTGTCCTACACATTTGTAATAAATCCAATGGTGTAGTCCATGTGATATGCGGGTAAATGTTGCATGCAGTCTTTCCGCAGGTTTACAGCCTAGATTATTTAACCATTGATAAAATATTTGTAACATTTTGTCATGTGACACAAGATAATGACAATATCCAATATTTTTTGAAATTCAAAATATTTATTCGCCACACTTTCAATGCCTGGTCAAAGTATATGGCCCCCTTGAACTTTCTGACCTTTTGCCACATTTCAGGCTTCAAACATAAAGATATAAAATTGTAAGAAAAACTTTTTTAAAAATAAAAAACTGGATATCGACTTGGCCATTCTAGCACCTGGATATGTTTATTTGTGAACCTTTCCATTGTAGATTTTACTTTATGTTTTGGATCCTTGTCTTGTTGGAAGCTAAATCTCTGTCCCAGTCTTAGGTCTTTTGCAGAGTCCAACAGGGTTTCTTCCAGAATGATCCTGTATTTGACTCCATCTTTAATGACTCAGAAGGTAGGACCCAGAATTCAGGTGAGACAGACGGTGTAATACTTCAAAACTGTTTATTTTGACACAGGCGGATCTGCAGTGGCAGTGCGTCTATAGCAGGAATGTCTATAGCAGAGATGCACAGGTTAGTGACTGCGAAAATCTGACGATGGATGATGATGCATGCACGAGTATCTAACCTGGTTTGACATTTCTGTCCTTTGCCCAAAGAACAGACGAGTATTCCAGCCGGTCGACTGAACAGAGGCAGTGGACTGCCAGAGAGTTCTACTGTAGATGCGGAAGACTTGCAGAGCTGACAGGAGATCAGATCAGAGCTTTTGTTGCACCTTTTTGTGCATAAAAAATTGGGTACCTTCTTGTGTCCTGGATAACAAATGTTTTTGTATGCATTCTGAAGATTACAGTGAATGGTGAGTGTAAATTGGTGTAACAAGTAGAAAGATTGCACTCCTTTGTAAATTTCATTCTAACAATTATATTTTACAAACATCCATATCTGATTCCTGTAGCTTTCATTCAGCTAACTAACCCTCTTGTATCAGCCACTTTACAGATGGCCAGGGCAATGAAATTTGCAATGTGTGAGCCAACTGGGCGGGTTTTAAGAGGCATTTATTTTTTTTTTTTTTTGAAAGGATGGAAGCTCTTGTGAGCCTCATGACAGGGAAATCATGCCATAGTTTCATGAAGGTAATTCAGCTCCTTGGTCTTCCAATATCTCTTAGTGGTGACAGGGGGAATGGAGCTGACCTTTAACACCCAGAATGCAAGCCTCCCCATCCAAAATCATTGACACAGCATTTGTTGCAACATCAATACTGTTGAATTTAATAGGACAGCATAACGTGACTAAAGGCCTGGGCAATTTCCAACCTGCCAGGCTCAGTCTGTGTGTTTACTTGGTATTTTTCCTGTTTGCTCTCTCCATCACATCTACACACCAGTTGCTGCTCTCCATTTGTCTCCCTTAGCAGAAAGCAGGGTTTTTTCCCTGCTATAAAACCCATGTGCCTTTCCTTAGCCAAGCACACCTTCGTTATCTATCAGAAGGTGATTTTATGGGCCTTTTCTACTCACTGAATGCTATTTAGCTGTCCTCACCCAACCCAGGACGATTTGTTATTGTGTTTGTCCAACACATTTAGACTGTTTGCACTGATGGGTCGCTGATATAAAAGGAGGCTGTTTTATGGGATGTTATGGCATTTCATTTTGCCAGCAGATCAATGGCACATAAGGGAAAAGGGAAATTACGGTGGAATTGTTGTGACATACTACTGCATGATATCCTGCCAATATTTGAAAAAAAGGTATAAGATAACACATTTCTGGATTTGCCCTCTCTAAATGGGTCCTTTTCTTGAAGGTAGACTTCCAAAAATGTGCATTGTTGGATTTCTTTTTTATTATAATCTAAGATTAATGTGGCTGCAATCATGGGAAAATCTTAAAACGCATTAAACCACTTAATACCCCTAAATGTCAAATTCACACTTAAAAGGTCTTGTAAGTCACCATCAGATGAGAAAAATGTAGAAACTGTAAAAATTGGGCTTAGATGTTAACAAAACGTATTTGAAGACGATACAATACAATCACCATTTTAATAACAATAAAAACAACTCCAATAACAAATTAAATACGAATTTGTATTTAATCAATCTAATCAACTTTACGACATGCACTTCATTATGTGAGAATAAGCCACCTCAGTTTTAGCATGTGTTACTAAAAAAAGCTATTCAATAAATGTCATAAGGAGCTAGGCACTACTTTAGTTATTCACTGCCTACTAAGTTGGACTGGTGACTACCATACACACAGTGTTAAGCAAGCTACTTGTCCAGTGTAGTAAGCTAAGCTATCAGTTACTCAACAATAAA
>NW_015150610.1:882554-890682 GCF_000732505.1 Cyprinodon variegatus
AGACAAGCTAGTAAACAATGTGCTGTTATTAGAACCAAATGAAAGGTACTGAGTAGTGTTCTACACATGGAGACATGGCTATGAGTTTGCATTCAATGGACATCTCTAGGGAAAACAAAACCCTACAAAAGGCATCTTATTTCTTTAGGGTCTCCCTTAGAGAAAACCTCTTCAGACCTCAATTAAACAGTCGATTCAATTAACAAATGAAACTGTTTATAAAAAAGGTGAAAAAATAAAGAAGCTAATTAAGTGATACATATATTTATGTCTTACCGTATAATTTAATTTCTACATACATATTTATTCATTGTATTTTGGGGGTAATTAATTGAATGCTTATTTATCTATTGAGCATGTATTTATTTATGTATTTATTTTTATACATGAGAGAGCTGTTCCTCCATACCTAAAAAATCTTATCTGTGCAAATAAGCCTTAAAACAGATTTATGTAAACATCCTGTCTGGTAAATTTGGTCATGAAAATACAATATCTAAGTTTGGCTACTGCTCTCTAATGAGAATATCTTAGTGGCACACATCAGATTTAACTATCTGGAAATTAAAGGTGCCAATAAAGTTAAAGCTGATATATTTTTCTCATTTTTATTTCAAAAAATATACTGTAGTTGACTGTTTTAATGAGTGTTTGGCTATGTAAAACAAATGGCTAATCTTGGCCACATGAGCTCTCTATGGCCAAGAAACGAAATTTGAACACATACTTTTTATCAGAGGATTGAACAAGTTTCAAAATCTCTGAAGATAAGGCGCTCTGCTCCTGTCTCCTCCTCCATCCTGTGTGTGTGGCTCTGTGTGTCTGCGTGTGTCTGCGTGTGTCTGTGTGTGTCAGTCTTTGAGTTCCACTGCATTGCGCATGCGCATGTTTCGTAGATACAGACAGGAGAGGCAGAATAGAGGCTCATGTGTGAATGTCCAACAAATAACTCCGATTGTTGTTTCAAAAATAGAAAACCTGCTTTCATTACTTAGTTATGCCCTGGATTTTGTAGCGGTTGTGGACGCTACGTTTCTACTTGATAAAAATAATAACGTCACTACTGGAAAGTTAGATAAATAAAGCAGCAACAATACGGTCAAGCTACTGGAACATGTAGTTAAACTCATAGCTTCGCTACATGAAGCGGCGCTACTGCCCATCACTGCATACACAAGGTAACACCAAGCATATTTATTTATCAACTATATATTAATTTTCTTACTTTTATAAATAAATGTGTTTTCAAACTTAATAATGTTGGTACTAGAACATAAATTGGAGAACTATAAAAACTATATATTTTCCGATGGGACTACAACGATAAGTCAAACCACATTATCAAAACTGTGATGGGCATAATTTTTTTATTACAATAAACATAATTGTACAGACTGCACAAGTAGAAACAGGACATGGAACATGGGTAGAATGACTGCAGTAGCTGCAAACAAAGTAGTACTAGGCAAAATAACAAACGTAAAAAAAATTAAGGGAATTATTGAGTATATATAGCCTGAAACAAGTTGAGAATGATAGGTGAGGTAATAAGGTGATAATGTTAAGCAGCTGAGGGAGATAGAGTGCAGGGGTCCGTTTAACAAACTCAGATTAAAATCTGTAACTCTAGATTGATCTACAGTAGCCTAAGATCGGGAACTTTTCACAATGGCTGCTGTGAATAATTTCAATCAACTCTAAGCAGACCCGCTCAGAGTTTAACATGTGAGTAAAAAGTATGAAAAGCCATTATCAGTGGAGCACCGATGTGACGATTCACCATGACAACAGACAACAGGAAGTGCCTATTTCACCCCACTGGAACTAGAGATTTTAATGAAGGAACGAAATAAAAAAATGCAGAATGTGTTTAAAAGACATAGAAACAGTACTACAGCTTCAAAAGAGACGAAGATGGTGAGGGAGAAGATTTTGGCTTGAGTTAATGGGAAGTTTTTTTTATGAATTGGACTATGGCAGGCCGATTTTTTATTCTTATTAAAATCATTCTCCTCTCTGTTTTTCCATTTGTAGACCACTAATATCAGATTTTTCTTGATCAAAATCCCTTTCCTAGACAGACCTAACTGTAATAATATATTTTCTAAATTACATTTTTGCAGCAAAAACTGAATTTCAGAAAGTAAAAAAACAAAACAAAAAAATTATACTAGTAAGAATTAAGTTTTACCTACCTAGAAATGTTTACACATTTTAAATGGTCATTCAGACATTTATCAGCTTGATTAAAATACATTTCTTCATAGTCAAAATAATACAAATGCCTACCAGTAATAATAGGAAAATGGAGACCTATAGCTTTCTAGACATCCAGAATATTTATTCTAGATATGAAGAATGTCACTTTGTTTGTAATGGAGATTTTTAAAAAGGAAAATATTTTTTTTTTCAGATATCAGGAATAAATATTCAGTAAAAGTAATGAATATCAAAATGGCTTGACAAAGTCTTTTGTACCACAATAACATTACTGGTTTACTTCTTGAATGGTAGTGGACCAATGTATCTATTTAGGTTAAATTATCTGGCAGCCGGTGAAGATGAAGTCTAAACACGTTCTAATAGATGGAACGTCATCACCTCATGGGGTTCTTCAGTTTGATTCTGTCTTCCTTTACACAGTAAATAAGTGTCTGTTTCCAGCTCCTTCGGACGTTATCATCCCAATAAATGGTCAATTGTGCTAGTAGGCTCAATTTTTCACTACTGAAAAATCCTAACCCTAAAGTAATTCCTTTTTGCTGCAGAATTAATTAATCTATTTATGTGTGATCTGAAAATAATTTCAGTAGTTCTTTGTGTTCTGTAAAGATAAATAAATAAAAATAAAATGATCTGCATGTCGCTCATATTAAACAAACTAAAAAAATAAATAAAACTCATATCCGGTCAACTGAGTTTTAGAATTCTCTACCTATAAATATTTAATTCTCTATGAAAAGCGCCAATCATTCTTTAATAAGATCCTCATCAAATAGACATGCAATGTTTGTTTTTAAACCTAATCTGTCAAACAGGCCTAGTGGATGATTTATTTTTTAATGCACGACAAAATCTGATTCAACAGGAAATAAAACGGCGTGGTTGGCTCTAAGGAGAGCGGAGACAGAAGACACTTCGAGTTTACTGAACAAAACCTGCTCACGACCAGGTTAGCTCTGGGCAGAATGTTACTACGGTGACTGAAACTGAGGGTGACTAAACTCTTTGTGACGTGGAAAACTAAATTTACCTGATTTCGGGCTTAGAAAACTTCAGTAAACCTGCTTCATGAAACGGACACCAGGAGGGCTGAAGAAGGAAGACCAATTAATATCATTGGAGCTAAAAAGAAATGATAGAAAGTACTAAACAAAGGTGAAAATCTAAAAGCGATACGACAAAGTATTATCCATAGTAAATAGGGAGTAAATAGGGAACAGAATATTACAAATAAGAAAATAACTAAACCTAATGATGCAAAACACTAAGAACATAAAAAACATAAAAATATGGAAAAGAGCAACACAATAGCAACCCTAAACTCAAAGCCCAAGGATCAGGACTAATTTACACTTGTGCAGAAAAAAAAATATGACAGAATATATAAAAAAAAAAAAAACCTATTAGACGCTATTGTTTCAAGCTGAATACAAGTCCTCCTTTTCAAGATCTTGGCACTAAGGACTGGATTATCAGTTAATTTCTTCCTCCTGCTTAGCTTTGCCCAGTTTTCATCTGCCCTCATCTGATCCACCTGTTCCAGCTCCAGTTTAAAGTGTCTGTTTCCAGCCATCAGTACCAGAGTATTGGTACTGATTGTGTGAGACTCCCCTAGTGTATCCTGTAGTGTTTTGATTACCTAATTCTGACCTGTTTCTGTCTCTGGACTCCTGAGTTTGGTTTTGCCCCTGTTCCAGTCTGTTTCTGCCTGCCCCTTCCCCTTCGGTACCTCCTCGACTCTCTGGCCTGGACTTCTGCTTCTGGTTTGTCACCTACTCTGGATTCTCCCTTCGGATTCATCTGCTCTTCCGCGNTAAAATACATTTCTTCATAGTCAAAATAATACAAATGCCTACCAGTAATAATAGGAAAATGGAGACCTATAGCTTTCTACACATCCAGAATGTTTATTCTAGATATGAAGAATGTCACTTTGTTTTGTAATGGAGATTTTTAAAAAGGAAAATATTTTTTTCAGATATCAGAAATAAATATTCAGTAAAAGTAATGAATATCAAAATGGCTTGACAAAGTCTGTTGTACCACAATAACATTACTGGTTTACTTCTCGAATGGTAGTGGATCAATGTATCTATTTAGGTTAAATTATCTGGCAGCCGGTGAAGATGAAGTCTAAACACATTTTAATAGATGGAACATCATCACCTCATGGGGTTCTTAAGTTTGATTCTGTCTTCCTTTACACAGTAAATAAGTGTCTGTTTCCAGCTGCTTCGGATGTTATCATCCCAATAAATGGTCAATTGTGCCAGTAGGCTCAATTTTTTACTACTGAAAAATCCTAACCCTAAAGTAATTAATTTTTGCCGCAGAATTATTTATGTGTAATCTGAAAATAATTTCAGTTGTTCTTTGTGTACTGTAAAGATAAATAAATAAAAATAAAATGATCTGCATGTCGCTCATATTAAACAAACTAAAAATAAATAAAACTCATATCCGGTCAACTGAGTTTTAGAATTCTCTACCTATAAATATTTAATTCTCTGTGAAAAGTGCCAATCATTCTTTAATAAGATCCTCATCAAATAGACATGCAATATTTGTTTTTTAAACCTAATCTGTCAAACAGGCCTAGTGAATGACCATGCAGCTTAAAACTCTCCTTAAGGAAAATGAAAAAACTATGACAAACTTCAGGACAGAAAACATAGATACATTAAAATACTGATCCTCTTTAAGCCTCACAACAATATAAACAACATGCAGGTAATGTTATCATTCTACCCTCTTAAGAGAAAAAAAGCATAACAATAACTTCAATAAACTTCACAGATCTCTCTGAGAATCACTTCTCACAGTCTTAGTCAATATATAAACCATCCCACAGCCTTTATTGCTGCCTTTTCCTTTTCTTTAAAGGTGAATCTGATTGTGTTTTTAATATATATGTAGAAAAATTATCTATTTGTTCTTGTTTGAGATATGCTGCAAAAAGTTGTTAAATGGGCTTTTGCTTCATGGCTTCACTGGTTATTTTTTTTGGTTATTTTTAATAACTTTTCATAATCCTTCCAAGTTAAATGTGGAAAATTGTTTTAATTTGTGTGGCACAGACAGTGAAAAAAAATCTGCACAGATCTGCTCACCCTGCATAGTCGAAGCCTTTATATATGCATTCAGTGTGACATGGAAAAAACTGAATTGGAGGATAAAAAGTTGTACGCAACTGGTGTAATCCGGCCTTAAGAAAGCTCCATTCAGTGTTCTGCTCTGTAATACTTTCAGGATCTAAAAAGCACTCTATCGCACAGTGTCTAGAAGTGAATGGTTTTCTTAAGTGTATTTGGTGTTGTGCTAAAAAGAAAGCAAGAGAGCTATTACTCATAATGTTTGCAGTACTGCTATGTTTATTCTATATACCATCATACCATATATACTTGGTGCTAGCAAAAACTTTTTAAAAAATCAAGTAGTTTTCTGTGTGAATATTTTAGTTGCTTTAGATATCAATACAATAAATGTGAGTCACCTCTAATTTCTTCAAACCAGTGTTTTTTCGCCATAGATGAGGATATGATTTCGGTGACACTCCTTTTTTTTCTGACGATAACAAACACTGACGAGCAAAACATGGATATTTAATGATGAAAACATGACAAGTTATAGTTGAGAGTTTTTCGTTGACAAGACGAGACTAAATAAAAATGTTAGAGGGTGGTCTGTCATACAATTAAAATTGTGCAGTAATCTGCTAAGCAGTATCAGCCGTGCTACTGTGTCCTGTTTGGTCATGCCGCCAACCTGTTGTGCAGCGGTGCACATTCTGCATGACCACCGATGGACCATGGCAGCAGCGGCAGAGGTGAACATGGGTCGGAATGGTCCAGTACTGAGCATTCAACTCTGACAAACTCTGCTCTTCCAGCTGTGCTTGTACAGAAATGTGTCTTTGTGCATACGGCTGCACTTTTGCTCCGCACTGATGGTTCTCTCTCGGCAGTATGGCTCTTCCTTCTCTCGCTGTTTAATGTATGTGGCTAACCATTCTCTGCCAAGCATAAAAAAAATCATTTTGTCTAGTTATTAAGATGTGATTTTATCCAGCTCACAAGAAGTGATGTAAAACAGTCTTTAATTTCTAATGTCTAAATTATTTCCAAAGCAAATATTTAATTGTATTCTGTTTTGGATAAAGACCTACATGAAAAGGTACATAAATCTTTGAACATTTCTCTCTCATAGTTCTTGTTTCTATCTATTTGAATATTTCTACATTTTAGTTAACATACTGCAATTTAGGTTTGGATTATCATGGCATTATAAGGCAACTATGTTGGTTCTCTGTGTATTATTTTTAAAATATCGGATGCCTTTGAATTTAAATCTATTTTGACCCCTGAGCAGTGGTAACCAAGGGGTTAAAATTGCCAGAGTAGAAAGAAGAGTGTTTTTGTTCTTTCCCTTTTTGGTGTAATGATTATTGTATTGATATGTGTGTAATGCATAATTCATAGTAGATCAGGAAGTGTTTGCTTTGGGATAGAAACCTTGTATGTCTAAAACAATTCCTTTGTTGAACATTTTGTCATTTTTGTCTGTCTGCTTTATTAACCAATATGATGTGTTGAACTAGGCCGGCAATTTTCACAACTTCTGTTAGACACTTTTGTATAAATTAGGGTATTAATTTCATAAAAAAGTTTATTTAAATTGTAGAAAGTTTTCTGAACAACAGCAATTATGATTTACAACACAGGATTGCATCTCCAGCAATTGTAGTATCTAGGCAAGAGCTGTCTGGTAAGGAATCTGGTTGTTATTTAAAATACTAAAGGTTAACTGTTTTATGAAATGAAACAGATTAAAAATTGATTAAAAGCATTTTGAGTTTTAGTCGACTAAAACAGCCTAAAACTATTACACGTCGTAATGACTAAAATGTAACTAAAACTAATGATGGTTTTCGTCCTGAAGACGATAACTAGGAGTAAATCTAAGATGGCTGTCAAAAATCACACTGCTTCAAACAACTTTTTGGATGCATAGTATACAACTAGAATCCTGTTGAAAGATATCAAAATTATGTCTTGATCAAATAAAAGTTTCTCTTGTTATCTTTCAGCTATTAGTTGTTTCTAACCTTATATCCATACCTTGTGTCTATAAACTGTGAGTGAAGTCAAAATCTTTATTTGTGCATACAATCTTAGTCATGTTAAGGCCTATTTTAGGTTAGTTTTTTAGGTGACCTTGCAGTCACAGGGAAGAAAGAGTGCAATATGCTCAATGCTCCACAGGTTAAAACAGCAAAACATGCAGCCTGAATTTTCCCCTCTTCTCTGGGTCTCCATCCTCCATCATAACTGCTCTAGTATGATTAAGGTGCTACTTTGTCACCAAGGAAAACACACCTAGCTGCAGGAACAGCCTGCCTTTGGTTGGCTCCTCATTCCAGTTTCTCCTGTAGACAGACCTCTCTCATATCTGTACCCTTGGCTGTAAAGGCTCTGGCAAATTCAGCAGTTTCTGTTCAATAAGAACTTTACAACCAGGTCCTTTCCACTACCTCTGAGCACAGGATTTAGGCTGGATGGGGAGGGGCTATGAATAAAAGATAATTCTGTTGTAGAATATCAACTGGTACAGAAATTTTATGTTCTGGTGGCTTAGTAATGGCTTTGTATTTTCAGCTCAAATGATGAAATGCCACACATGCAGAAGCTTAATATAGTAGAAAATGTGTCTGCAGCAGTAAAGTGGGCATGAATTCCTTAATTCAAATGACAAATTCTATTTGTAAATGTAAGGACTAAGACAATTCAAGATGCATGAATCAAGTGAATTGGACTATCTGTAACAAAATAAGTGTCAACAATGGCTGGTGAGGTTGCTTTGAGGACCCAGATGCAGAGACAAGCGAAGCAGGGATGTGTTCTGAAAG
>NW_015150610.1:891880-899918 GCF_000732505.1 Cyprinodon variegatus
TTCAAAAGTAAGTTGAGAATCCATTCTAACTCCAAGATTTGTAACTATGGTGGAAAAGGGGATGTCTTCTCCAGAAAAGAAAACAGTCGTCATAGTTGAAGATTGAACCTGGTGAGGTGTTCCGATCAGCATGGCCTCAGTTTTGGAGCAGTTTAACTGAAGGTGTGTGTGTTATCTCCTGTGTAAACTGCATTCATACAGCTTAAGTGTCCAGCATGCACAGAAGAGGACGCGATGACTTCACAAGCCAGCGTGCTTCATGTTTACCGAAGTAAACATGGATGTAGTGCTGGAGCGCATCTAGCAATCTTTCCAAAGCTTAAAACCTCAATCTTTTCAAGATGGTTAAAAAAAATACTGCTCTCTGCATCATCGTCCACCATGATTGTTGTTTTTCTTGCCGCTTCTGTGTAGCAAGACGCAGAATAGTGTCCTATGTTGGTTACTAATGGCGTTCAGGTCGGATGAATGCAACCTGTGTCTGAACGGCTGGGTCGCATTCATCCGACCTGAATGCTATTAGTAAAAAGATCAGATTCGTATCGGATCCAGGACCCCATAGCCAAGTGGCCTGGGTCGCATTGGAGAAACATCAGATCTGTGATGTTCAGATTGCCATGAAAATATCAGATCTAAGTTGCATGTGGTCCAAAAAAATTGGATTTGGGTCACTTCAGGCTGTGGTTTGAATGTAGCCTAAGTCTACCAAAGTTTTGTGCTACAGATGGCTATCTGCAAAAAATTCCAAACCAGAGACAGTTTATTTCCCCAGTCTGACACTGGTTGACTCTGTGTGGGCTACACCTGTACCCACACCTGTACCCACTCATTGATTTATGGCAACTCACTCAGCCTGAGGAACTTGCCATAAATCAACAAGCCTATTTGCACTGTCACAATATCCCTTTTGTTAATTTCTTTATCAGTCAAAAAAAGCTGTACATATACATCTAATATACTGTATGTGTGCAATGTTTCCGTAATTCTTATTTTTCATCCTCTCTTAATTATGTAGGTTTACAAAATGTCTGTATCTCATAAGCACAAAGTCAGATTCCTTTTTTGTGGATGTAATTTTGACCCTAAAAAAGCAGATTATGATTCTGATGTTTCCTTTGTATACAGCGCCCAGGTCTGTCCCATTAAGGGCACTTGTTAGGAGTTAAGAAAAAAGAAAAAAAAGCTGGAAATCCAGGAAGCACCAAAAACTTTTAAACTCAATGGAAGCAGGGCTTGATTAAAAAGCAAAGTACAATATAATAAATGCAGGGGAAAAAAAGCATTTTGAAAGTCCTCTGATTGTGTCAAATTCATCTTGCAGACATGGGTACACAGGAACCATTCTCTCGTAGAAAGTGTCATCCCTCGGGCAAGAGGTGACATCGGCTGCACCAAAACAACTGACACCTGTCAAAAGCTGTCACGGGCTTCGAGTGCTCAGGACAGTTAAATGCCCACTGCTTAAATGAATTGCAGCATGACTTTTTTTTCCTTTTTTCTGCACTTCACCTCATCAAAAACACTCACTTATAGAGTTCCCTGCTTTTAAATTGCTGTTCCATATCATATCCTGTATAAATCTGTTTTCATGTTCATACTTACCGGTAATTTAAAAAAAAGTCTTTAGTGTAGTGAAGACATTTGAAGCCATAAATGTGTAATCATTTGCACTTCACACTACAGTGAGGGATACTCTGCAGTGAGAATACAGTATAGGTAAAATAAAGATTAGATGGATTAGAAGACTTTATTCAACAAGTAACAAGGTGAAATAAACACATTTTCTCTGTTGTACATCCTGAGTGGTTGCAATGATGCACAAAATGATAAGTAACTTCAATTTCCTTGATTATTTTGTGTGCTCTGAAAAGGTCTTGCTAACCCAAAGCTTATGTTTAAAGTTGAAATCTTGTACAGATAAACATGAGTATATTAACATGACTTCTTATTAATAGACCTTAATTAGTTAAGTTATGGAAATTTTTTATTATCAAGAATTGAGGCACCATTTCAACAATAAGAAAAGATCAATCTGGTCTTGTTTATTCGAAAACATTTAAAGGCACACCTTCCAATGATCAGTGTGCCCCAATTTGAGGGCTTATCAGACTTTATAACATTTGAAGCAGACACAGAACAATGGTTGAGGAAAACGGGTGTAAACAAAATGAACAGATGCAAGGAGCTACACCAACCTTTAGGAGATACGGGTAATAAAACTGAAATCTGAAACCAGGTTAATAAATTCTGTTTCAGGGTGGCCAAGATCAAGGAAAGGCTAGGCAAGTTTTTTGTATAGCACAAATCAGTACAAGGAAAATGCTTTACTTGAAAAATAGAAAAAAAAATTAAAGCAGAATAAAACAAGATAAAAGCAGGTAGTAAAACAAATAAAACAGTTAGACCACAAGAGAGGAGACCAACAACAACAAGCTACTTTTTCTGGACTATTTGGTGAGCATGAAAGGAGATGGAAACGTCAACATAGGAAATCCACTCACACAGACCAATACAGTATCTTCTTATTGACTCACACTACTCATTGGAAAACAAACTTTCAGTCATCAGTACCTTACAACATTGGGCTGAGCATGTCCCTTAAAAAAAGAAGGGAAGCACAAAGAACAGAAACACATCAAAGATGCTCTTCAATCCTGTGGATACCCAAACTGGGTGTAAAATCAGCAAGGAAATCCAAAAGACATGCAGCAGAACATAACGGTGAGAAGATTAAACACAAAAACATTTCCATCCCATATGTTGCTGGAGTCTCTGAAAAACTCAAGAAGATTTTCTCCAAACATAAAATACCAGTACATTTCATACCTAACAACAACCTTAGACAGAGGCTAATGCATCCTAAGGACAAAAACCCCTAAAACAAAATATGAGCAGAGTGGTATATGCTGTTCAGTGCAGCGAGGAATGCTCTGATCTTTATATTGGAGAAACCAAACAACCTCTCCACAAACACATGGCGCAACACAGAAGAGCTACCTCCTCTGGACAAGACTCTGTGGTACATCTACACCTCATGGACAAAGAAAATTGTTTTGAGGACAAGAATGTTCCCATTCCTGGTAAATAATATAGTTAGTTTGAGAGAAGGGCGTGGAGGAAGCCATCTATGTTAAGAAAGAGAAAACAACCTTAAACACAGGGGGTGGGCAGCTATTGAGGTAATCCCTTCCCGTTATCATCGCAGCCCCACCCCCTGCACAGGAGAGTGGAGGACCTCGTCTATTCAGCCAGTCCGACAATCCCCTTTAACTACCATCTTTTCAGAAACTTAGATGGGTATGGGGTATTGGAGTCTCACAACAGAAGCCAAACGTCGCCCATTTCTAATGGGTGGACCCCTTCATCAGTTTCATTTGCATGTTTTCAAAACAAAAACAAGGCTTTGTTGGGCTACTGTATAAAACCTCAAACTCAATGCTATTCCTGACATTTTGACTTGAAAAAGCTTCCTGGATGGGAATTGAAAAGTCTTCAATCTTGGAAACCAAGTCCAGTGGATTGCTTTTAAATTTTTTTCAGAGTTGGACCCCAACCTTGAACTAATAATACCTAATTTAGAAGTTTAACTTCAACAGTCAAAGGCAGCTCTAAACAAATGAGTGTTTAACTTTGACTTAAAAGAACTCAGACTTTCAGCCCTTTTATATTCTTCTGGGGGTTTGCTCCAGATAAGCTGAGCATAGGAACTACATGCAACTTCTCCATGATTGGTTCTAGTTCTGGGTGTATGGAGTAGGATTGAACTTGAAGACCTGAGGTACGTTTCAACAGGTTTTCTAAACCTGAAATCAGGAAAACTCTAAGTTTTCTGTTTCACAAAGAGTTTCCTCTTTTCTCTCTTTTTTTGTCACCGAAGTAACATTTCACCCCAGAGCTAACATGGACAGGAGCAGGTTTTCTTCAGTAAACTCGGAGTGTCCTCTTTCTCCGCTCTCCTTAGAGCCAATCACGTTTTATTTCATAATTTAGTCAGATTTGTGTGGTAGTTTTGTGCATTAAAAAAATATCCTTCACTAGGGCCATTAGATACATTAAGGTTTAAAGAAAACTCAAACTTTGCATGCCATTTTGACAAGGATCTTATTAAATAATGATGGGAATTATTTCACAGAGAATTAAATATTTATAGGAAGAGGATTATACAACTCAGTTGACAGGATATGTGATTTGTTTATTTTTGGTTTGTTTAATATAAGCGTCATGTGGATGATTTTATTTATTTTTACTGTACATGAATAACAACTGAAATTATTTTCTGTTTACACATAATTAGACTAAATAATTCCATGGGGGAAAAATTCATGACACATAGATTTCGGCCATAATCGGTGGTTTCTAGCTTTAGTAGCTGAAGCTGTGAGCTAACTCTGGATCTCTCCTCCTTTGATCCAAAAAATCTTAAAAATATCGAGGCTTGCTTCATTTGGGGTAGGAGCCAAAATAGATGACGTCCAAAGCCTTGCTACCCCGCCATACAACGTGACGGCTTCGGGCAGGCATCTAAACAGCCTCAGTATTCAGTCAAGATGTGGGAGTTTGTAGGAGAGTTGCTGTCAGTTGGATAGAGTTTAGATATATTCTAAAAATAGATTGGATGGAAAAACAACCGATCTAGTTGGTTAAAACTAGTTTGGTTAGATTAGACATTTTTTTAGTTCATGGTTCAAGACCCATTTCAGACATTTGAAAGTTGCAATAAAACTTTTTTTTTTTTTGGCTAGTGGAGTAATTTGCAAATATAGATTGGGTAAAAACACTGCCAAAGTTAGATTGGTTGGTTTGACCAAAAGATGGGTTGAACACAACTTCCAACCCGATTAAAACCAAAAACTCTGAAAAAACTATTATGTTTAAATAAAATAACACCTTTCATTTTGTTCATCGATGCCCAATTTGCACTTTCACTGTCTGCTTGAGCTTATTTCACTAAAATCGCAGAAAAACTGTGATTTTTCTCTTCTAAGACATTTTACACATAAAAATCTTACAAAAGATTTTATTATACAAACCAATCATTAACAATTTTAAAGGAAATTCTATGGGGAAAAAACAAGAAAAACAATTGCAAAAAAATCTGATTATATTACTAACTGTATTACTGCCCTCAACTAGTTGGTGGTGACATGTTCAAATGAGGCTTGTGCAGAAAAACTATAGCTAGCTGGGGATGAGCTCCAACAACACAAAGCATTTTGTTTACTGTATTTACTACAACACCAACTGACAGGAAGCTCAGTATATAAAGAAAAAGATTTTTGTTTACAACAAATGTAGTTAAACTGCAGGCATATGAATGGTGATTTTCTTTTTGATAAATTAAGCTTCTTTCTTTTTTATTGGAGTTATGTGCAATGGGTTGAGTAAACAGAAATGTTTCTCAAGTTGGGGTAAAGGTGTAAAATTAATAGTAAAATTATCATTCAGTTCAGTAAATAATTAAATAATTACCTCTTAAAGTACTTTTACAAAAAAAAGGAATGGAGTCAATGTATTTGATTAAATGTTTTAAAAAGGATTCCACTTTGAAAAAGTGGCCCATGCACAGGATTTATTTGAGCCATTGTTATCCATGTCAACTCTGTAAAGCAAAGATAATATCTTTTCAATTGGAAGGAGGGTAAAGGCAGAAACAGAAACAACTGAAGGCGGTTGGATATGTTTGGCTTTGTATCTAATTTGTTGTTTCATTCACTGTTCTGTAAAAAGTAAATAAATCTAAGTGAATGTAATTAGTTATTAGCCCACATGATCTCATCATGTGACTCGGTTGTACATTAAAAATACAACATAAAGCTCATTCAGATGTAAACAGATTAAGTTTGTTTAAAAAAGTTCAGTGTCCCTCTGTTTTAGTCTGATTTCTGAATTCTTAAGTTAAAATTGGTAATTCTTGGAGTATTTTAAAACAAATGCATATAAAATTTAACAATTACATTTTGGAGCAAAATTAAAATTTATGTTAGTATTGTGCCTAATATCATATAAGCCCAAATTTCTTACTAGCTAATGGAATAAAATCCATCATGGACGAGTGAGAATTTGATCTGTGAGGTTGGAACCTGTTCATGTGATGCAAATGTCAAGCAATTCCCAGTTTAAAGGTTGGTGACATTACAGTATGTACGCTGGCCAAGGTGAAGAAATAGAGGTGTCACTGTAGAAAAATGGTGAGATGCTATGACAGAGAACATACACACCCAGAACAGATATATTTTGTTTTTGCACCATGTTTAATGCATGGATCAGCAGAAACGTGTAAAGCACCAGGTGTTAAAAGGTTAAAAAGGGCAATCTACATGAAAAGAATCAAAAATACAATCCTCACCTCGACCTTAAAGGAATAGTACACCCAAAACATGATTAGCCTTCATTTTCTACTCACCCCCATGCTGAACAACACTCTGGANCATGGGGGTGAGTAGAAAATGAAGGCTAATCATGTTTTGGGTGTACTATTCCTTTAAACTACCCTTGATTAATTTGAACCTACTAGCATGTTTTTGATAATGTAAATTGCATCGTGTTAATGTCTTCTTGCCAAAGACACAAACTTTATTTTAACATCTGCCTCTTGTCTTTTTGTCTCCAGCTACTCTTTTGACCCATCGGATTTTTCTATCCATACCATTAGACAGTTTCTGCAACATACTTAGAAGTTTTTTGTCTTAATAAAATTGAATAAATTCATCTATATTCTTAATGTCATGTGTCCACCCCTTCAAGTGTGGGGTGAAGGTAGTAAAACACTTGACAATGGAGAGTTTAAATCTACAAACCTTTTACATCCCTAACATTTAGAATTATATTGTTCAATTTTAAATGAATAAAAATCTTAAAGGAGAGGGAAATGTTTAATCTAAACCTATGACGTACCGACATATTGAATAGTGTAACAGCTCCACCCTCGACTTTTTTCAGACCTCAGGATTCCTGAAATTCATTTTCAGGATGCTAATAGGCTTACATTGTGACTTCAATGATCTCTAAATTAAACATAATGAATAATTCAAGTGTAATTAATATTATGGATTGTCTTTATAGATTTCAAATGATTGCTTATTTGTCCATGATCAGTGAAAGTGTGTGTAAGGGGAGCGTGTGTATGAGTGTTTTTGGGAGGCATGTCTCTATATTAGTCAGTCTCCAATGGACATCATCAATCAGTTCTTCTGCAAAGAACAGGCTGAGGAAAAAGCTGTCAGCTCAACGTTGGAGGTTGCTGGCTGCTGTGAGTAATAAGAGTTGTCATTTAGACATTTGAAGTGTAGTTTAACACCACTTAAAATCTGGTGGTTACTGTAACTGTTGGGGCACTGAACATCTACTTGGCAACAGTCAGTTCAGTCATTAATCCCTCTTACCTCATCCCTTTTGCTGATGGGTAGAATTCTGTTTATAAACTGTGCTGCATAAGAAGAGGAAGTCAGAACTGATTTGCTGTTTTAGTGCTGTTTTGATAGATTTCAGTTACTGTCACTGTAATATATGCATACACACATGTACCTTTGTCCAGAGGTCCTAAGAATTTGTATCATTAATATTCATGCCAGACTTTGGCTCGTGGCTCAAGGTCAGTGGACCAACCTTGTGCCAGGTTGCATTTCTGTAGTTTTGAAGCCAAACAAAGGCTACAAGCAATCTTCATTACCTTATGTATTGCAAAGAAAACCATTTTCATGAATTGGAAAAATAAATAAAAGTCTGAATAATAACCAGTACTGAGACATTCTGTTAGATTATATCAACCAGGAGATAGCCTCAATCTCTCTGAACAACTTTGATTGGCTACCTTTCCTAATAGGGGTGTGTGGCCTGTAGCTCGATCTGGTGGGGTGCAGGGAGAGACACTAAACAAGAATATGTTTAGCGTCTGCCTCTGCCTGCATCTCAGTTGAGTTGATGGATTGACTTTATTGATCTCACAGTGGAGAAATTTACTTGACAGTGGAGAAATGTACTCTTGTATACACTTATCTTATCCTCCTTTTTCTTTCTTTCTTTCTTTCTTTCTTTCTTT
>NW_015150610.1:900257-926269 GCF_000732505.1 Cyprinodon variegatus
CAATTTCAGTACAGTGAAGTAATTTTCATTGTCTTTAGGACATAGACTGTTTTCCTACTAGAAGTAGTCATCAAAACATGGGTACACTGTGGTCATAGGGGCAGGGACATGGTCAGAAACAATACTTGGGTCGACTATAGTGTGACACAATGTTCAGGGCCCAAAGTGCACTGAGAAAATTTCCCCTACTGTACACCATTATACCCCCACCACCAGCCTGAACCATTGACACAAGACGGGATGGATCCATGAGATCAGTTGATTCCAACTTATAACCTTACCATGCAAACGTCGCAGTAGAAATTGTGACTCATTTGAACAGGTACTATTAAGATATTGTCGCACTGGTGACATCATCAACTCTAACCTAGCAGTGTCGGGACAGAGGCCTGGCAGCTTGCCAGCGGGGGGTGAGAACCAGTTTTTTTATGCAATGTGAAGGTAGCCAAATTCTGATTGCTAGTGGGTCGACCCTAATTTCATTGGGAAAGACGCTGTAGAAATACAATTAGTAAGTCTATGATTTTTAGTCCAAATATTTAATCAAGGGAGAGGAAGCTTACTGTATATATGTAAACTTAGAGATAATGTCTCTCATTCTTTTAAAAGTTTTCAACTGGTTGATAAAACATTAGGCAGAATGTTTGCTTTATGCTCTTTATGCTCTAAATCTTGGTCAATCATGTATTTTAAGTTTTGAAAGAGCAGACAATCTGATACAGAAGCTTTCATATGTCTTCACAAGGGAGACATTTCACTTTATCTAGATCTGAGCCTTTGGTTGTCTGTGTAACTATTTCCCTAAAAAGACATTATGTTGTTTTTACTGAAAAATATCTTTAAAATAGCCTTTTCATTTAACCTTTTATGACTAAAACACCATTTGATGAGCAGAGTAGTTAAGCCTGTACCCTTTTTTCCTGAAATGACTTCAGGTTGGAAGTTCCCTCGCTTTTTGGCGGATGTGACATTAAACGTATCAATGTTAAATGCATTCAACCTAGCAAACAGTTAAAGCATCTATCTTTTTTATGCGGATTATTTGGATATTCAGAAGTGACTGACATTCAGCTCAACTCAGACACTGATGGCAACTCTAGGTAAGGTTGAAAAAGTAAAAAAAAAAAAAAAATGTAAGTACAAGCACAAACTTAAAGAATGAACCAAAAAGTGCTGCAGTTCTGTGTTTTGGTTAAAAGTGGCAGTGTCATTAGAAAACTCTGTAATGACTCTTTAATGTTTATTCTGCTCTGTGTTTTTCTCTTTTAATTCACTTCCCAAGGTAAATATTGTTTGTAGTTTGATTTTTATGTTTTTTAAACATTAAGAATGATATATGTTAGATCTCTGCTTGTCTCAGGCTCATATCCTACTTTTTATTTGTGTTCAGTTCATTTAGTGCTCATTTTTGTTCATCTCTGTCACAGTCAGGATGTTATCATTTCATTGAGATTGCTGGATTTGCTTATTTCTCTGACCTGCTCCCACTGATACTTACAGTAAGTTGCCGGGTTGCCATAGTTTCAGTATATGAATCAACTGGTAGTAAGGTAAAGACTAGCTGTAAATAGTTTTACATACTGTATATATTTTAACCCTCCTTTTTGTTCTCCAAATATGAAAAAATGTGGATACAAAAATCTCATTAAAACAACAACAGCAGATCTCTGGTATTCTGTGTACATACTGTAGTCACATCTAGTTCTGTCCACTACACACTGTCTAGTTGCAGTCTCCACATCAGCACCCAGCTTATTCCTTTATTTTGCCTGTGAATCACTAAATCCCTTTCAACTCTCCATAAATCGATCTCCCCGCTTATCCCATCTTTCATTCCACCAAGATCCTCCTTTCCTTCATTAAGAAGCGACCTGTCCTTGTCTCCTTTCATTTCACATGCACAGAAATCCAATCTCCATCCAATTGTCTGTATCTGTGAAATATATTGCTGCTGTTAGATGATGGAAAAAGCAAATATTGTATGTATCTTTAAAATGGGTTTGAGCAACAAAGTTTCGGTCTGGAGTTGTCAAAGTCAGTTCAGTCTGGAAAATCATGTGTTGTAATTTTATTAATTGCCTTTTAATTCTAATTTTGCAGGGAAATTTTAGCTTCTTCAAGTACATCATTTTGTTTTGGATCTTTCTTTTTTCTGTGTATTTTTTAAATTTTTTAATGAGAGCTTTTGTTAGGTTAACTTTTTAAAATGTTCTTTTAAAAAATCTTCATGACTTTGACTTGACTTTGAGTCAAATCTGCTAAATAGAGAAACCATTTAGCAGAGAATTTTTCATTCTAATTTGTCACAGTTTATATTGCTTGTATGAGTTACATTTGGCCCCTCTAAGTAAGATTTTGATGTAAATATGATTCAGACTGTGCAAAAAGATTTAATGGCTTGCAAAGTTGTACATTTTTATGTATAATTTGTTTTATCCAAAATTCTTCCTATAGGATCTCTTATCTAAAACCTGTGGTATAATGCCAGTTTAAAAGACCTGAACTATATGTTGTAGTTATACTTTTTATTCTGTCTTCTTTGTCAACCCTATTTCTCTGAAGTTTATTCAAAGGTTTAAATCGTAATGAATATCAAAGCACATTAAAATAGTAACCAGGAGCTAAAGATATAGCCTTTAAAGAGAGAAATTATGATCCAAATTGATATGATTGTTTTGGACTGTTCACATCGTGTTAATTTAAACATTCAGTGATTATATGGTGAGTTATAACGGTTAGGTCCATTTTTAAAATACAAGCCCTGACCACATTTTGTTCGAATAATCATGAGCAGCCCTTTTCTGGCATTATTTTGTTTTCATCTTACATTGAAGCTATGGAGCTGCTTTAGTTTGGCTGCAGATTAGTACTGTGTGGACCCAATGCAGCATGTAGTCATAAAAGTCTCCTTCTGGTTGAGAAGAGAACCTTAATGGTCATGCTGAACTAAAGTGTGAAACTCTAAGAAATTATGCAAAGAAAATGTGAAATGTAAAAATGTAACCAAGATACCATGGGTATTTTTAGTGTTACCTCTCAAAAAACCTGCTGGTGCATAAATTGAACTGCTCCATCATAAAAAGAACTTTACTGGATTTGAATTTGTCTAATACAAATTTGATCTTTTCTTACTTAAATAATGACCACTATCAATAAACACATCAGACCAGCACAAATTTGAGTGACCATCTACTGTTACACCTAAAATGGTGAACCCCTTCCGCATGTTATATTTACTGGCAAAATATAAAAACCAGCAGCTGTTTGCACCATACAAATTAAATAAAAACATCTTCAAAAGCCTAATCCTATAACATACAATTGCTCCAACTTAAACACAGATTTGATTTTTAATTACAGCTGCAGTCCCAGAGTTATTCGAGCCTTGCATGAAAAGTATTTCTGTACTAAAATTAAACTTTCCTTATCTCACTTAGTAGAGCACATTTTGGTTTTATGACCTGCTTGAAATGTGATTTTCAGCCAGACCAGGTTCTGGCAGCGTTGTTGGGGACTCTTGTACCTTCTGTTGGGCAAAGGCCTTCCTTTCATTAATATTCTTGGGTTATTGCGCTACAACTGGCTTTTTCAAATCCCCCCCCCCGCAGACTTTTCAATAGAGTTTGAGTCAGGCAAGTAGGATGGTCACTCTCATCTCTTCCTGGAAGTCCTCTAAAATAAGCTTTAGTTCACTTTGAGATGTGGTTAGGATCAGTGTCCTTTTTTAAAGATTCAGTGACACAACACAACATAGATCATCACTCAAACGTTACCAAGCACTGCTATAGGTATCTTGCACTTTATGTTTTAAAATTTTTACAAATACCTCAAATGATTTCCTTCTCATGAAGTTATAAACATTTATTTTTTAATGTATTGCTCCACAAGCTGAAAACCCAAAACTGGTAGGTCCTCTCCCCGCTGTACAGTATGTCTAGGGTTTCAGGCATTGAGTCCTACAGTGTTCGGGTGCAGCTTCACAATGGAAACTGTGAATCCCTACTGTTAGCAGATTGTGATACAAGACTTTCTCTTTTGTCACTCAAAGGGATAACTTACTCTTCTCACTACTGAGCCACTGTTTTTTTTTTCTTTGAAACAACTTTACACGATTCTTCCAATTCTATTTCCTATGTACTTAATTCAAAGTATCTCAGTTTTATCATTAACTGGTTTGTATAAGGCACTGATGCTTTCTCTGAAATTTCTAACACTTTTCTTGACCTGTGATATAAAACAAGGGTAGGGTAGGGGTCTGTTGTACAAATAACTTTCATACTAAAAGTTTGGAATAGTGAGAAATTCTGAAATTTGTGTAACAAAAATTTGTGTACAGAAAGTGTCTAATGTACATGTAACCCACACTTAAGCTTCATACATCCCGATTTAGGTGTATTAGTAGATTTCAGTTCATTCATTAATCCTTCACATGATTTTAATTTCCTTGTACCTAAATAAATAAGCAAATCAGTATTAATACCCAGAAGAAATACTGTCAAGCACAGAGAGACTTTGTTAACACACCTCAGGGATGAACGTCAGAACGAAACAACCTTTTGAATGATTACTAGCTGAAAATGATAAAAGGCATATTTTGTAAGGATAAAATAAAAACAAAGTAAGAAAAATAAATAGTCTGTCCGTAATTTTGTTCCACATTGCTTTGCATTACACCTGAGGTGTCACTAGGTTTTAAGTATGGGGGTGGGGGGGCTTAGGCCCCAGGTAATGCAAAGGATGTAAGTGAATTCAGCAAGCACAACCACTAACTGGGCAGATTTAACAGAAATACTTTACTGTATACATGTTTTAGGCAACCATTAGATTTTCAGTACAGTACAACAACAAATACAGCAATTTTCGTTTGTCTCTCAGCAACCCCTTCAGCCAGACCCTTCAGAATATCTCGATAAACTATAAATAAAATTAATAGTTGATCAACACAGATACTAATACCATGGCAATACAGGACTTTCCAAAAAAAAAACAACAAAGAACAACCATCGTGCAAAAAGCTTGCTTGAAATCTGTTCAGTGACATGATCACACATTAAACACAACTATTGAATGAAATGCATTCTACTCATAAAAGCAAATTAATTCAAAGATAGTGACCTTATTGTGGTATGAATGCAGTCATAGCTCGGATTACTTTTTGAAATTGGCTTCTCACTTAATAGTCCAATTAAAAGAGGCTATTTGGAGCAGTTTACTGTATATTATATTACAATCTGCCTTATATCTCAGAGCAACTCATCCTATTCTGTTGTCCTTTGTGGGCTGTGGGGTGGCTCAGTGACGACTGTTAAATACAGGATATTTAAATCAGCTTGAAA
Organism: Cyprinodon variegatus; assembly: GCF_000732505.1. Taxonomy (NCBI): domain Eukaryota; kingdom Metazoa; phylum Chordata; class Actinopteri; order Cyprinodontiformes; family Cyprinodontidae; genus Cyprinodon; species Cyprinodon variegatus. The sequence goes on from NW_015150610.1 coordinate 905,594, forward strand.
CACTTTAGCCACACAGAGAAAAGTGAGAAGGTGAACCGACACTGGTGACACACAGTTCCTCTAAGTTCCTCCTTGTGAAGCTGATCAATTTAGGTAATCCATTCATCATTTCCTTGCAGATCAGATCTCTGAAGACTCCCTGCTTATTTTCCAATTTGTTATGTCCTCCTGCAATACCAAGGCAGCTGTTCTTTCACCTTTTCACAGCAACACTGTACTGTATCTATGCTGCCTTGAACGTATATCTGATGCAACTATAGTCCCTGACTGGTTGCAACTCAACACTTTTATAAATTTGTGCTGTGTTGCTGTTTTGTGTTATTTTCTAATGTACATATACATTTTGGAATTTACAGTAGCAGGTATAAACAATTAGGTGAAACCATATTCTGCAGTTGAAAATGATGGAAAGTCAGGTGATGTTCGTGTCTTCCTGGTCACACTGAGATTGAATGACCCACCCAATAAATAAAAATGCAAATAATTTCCCAATGCTTAAGTGCAATTAAAATGCAGTGCATTCACGCTGAAAGCCAGCAATCCAGTCAACCTTCTTCAAGCAAGGGAGTGCCAACTTCCTCTACTGCACTTGTAAAAAAGCAGAATTTGTTAAGGGCATAGTTGACAAATATGTCAAATTTTGATGTTTGAATGCTCATTCAGTCCGCTATATTGCTGTACTTTATAACTGTCCAATTTACTTACAAACCCATCACTAACCAGATGTCAGCTAATTTCTCAAAGCGTATAATGGTAGAATAAAAAAAATATTGTATTCAATGTACAACCTGATGAACAATAAAATCATGTATAGGAAAAAAAAACTGGGTTCAGAATAATATGTTTTCAAAGTAAGATCATAACACAGACCATGACCTGCTATAATAGTAGGGCAAATACAGAAAATGAGATGAAATGACAGGAAGAAGGATCGAGACAAAGCTTCCCAGAGCATGTGAGTATTTATAGATCAGAAATAGACAGAACCTGTGCCTGGCAGCAGCAGTGTACTGCTTGTTGCTGATGTCTTTATAAACATACATATCTCTGACTCAATGAGGAACATTAGGAGGAGAGATGTTCTGGATACTGAAGGTAAAGAGGAGCACAAACACCATTATAATGAGGAAGATAGATATGCATGTCTGGAACAAAATATATCAGCGTATCGAAGAGAAAACGAGATTAAAAATAACACCATTCATAATTAGGCCATTGAGATCTTCCAAGATCTGAAGTCGGACCATATCTATCTGCATTCACAGCTCGCCTACTCTCTCTCTCTCTGTCACTGTCTCTCTCTCTCTCTATATCTCTCTGCCCGTGCACGCGCGCGCGCGCGTCAGGGTGATTGAGCGCAGCTCCTAAGCGCGCGCCTCACTCCGCTGCTGGAAGCAGAGAGCGCACGGAGCAACAGCCACGAGAAATAACTGAACACAGCTTGCTTTATCTGTATGGCACTTCAAATATGACTTGTTAACGGTAGTGTTTTCAAAGCCATCTTTTTAAAAGCGAGAAATTCAGAAAGTTATATATTTTTTCTTAAGATAAGAAGCACTAATCTGCCAACTGCTTATCACAGTTCCACATACCGGCGCGTACTGGGAATATGAAGCCGAAAAGCCGCGGCCAAAGCTTGTCGGACTCCAGGGAGCTGGATGGATCCTATGATCAGCTTACGGGTGAGTGAACCCCACCTTTAATTTTGGCATTTTGATGTCCGGGAAAAGATTCAATAAAGCTAAATACCTGATAGGCTGGACTTAGTTTTTTCTTTCTTTTTTTTTTTTCCCCCCCAAGAACTTAATTTTTATTTATTTTATTTTTTTATTTTCAAAACCCGTTCTACAATCATTTATCAGTTTTGAGTTTTTAGGCAAATTCTTTTTATTTGTTTATTATTTTTTTTTATCAGACTTAAAATAGTCGCTTCCGTGATGACAACATCCCCTCTTAATGTTTTTGTTTTCTTACCCTCTCAGTATTTCTTCCCTCAAATAAACCGAAAAGAAAGAAAGAAAGAAAAAAGCTCAAAAACTATATTTAGCTTTTTTTTTTATAAGAAACTCAATATTGAATCTTATTTCTCAGTTGCATGGGATTGTGTGAAATGTTGATAGGTGATGATTTTTGTTGAACAATTTGATTTTAAAAGTGTGATTTCTGTTGGCTTGGCTCAGTTAAGGGAGACCACATTTTATTTGCATCACTGTGAAAAGCGCTCTTCGTTGAAAATGGACTAAACCTAAAAAAAAAAAAAAAAACCGCAACTCTCTGAGCACACTCTGCTGCTTTGTTGTGAGTTTCCTCTAAGAGAAAAGTCCTTGAGAATTTCCTCTCGGTCATCATTGAATTTATCAAACAGAAAAACAGTGCATGATTTCATGTTGTATCTCAAAACATCTGATCTTAGCTGATGTTCAATTAAACCCTAATGCACTACGAAAACGATCTAGAAACAAGTCAACATTTCTTAAATTAAGAGTATTTATCCTTAATTTGAGTAGGTATATAAGATGATTTGCTAAAGGAATGAGATTTTCTACTGTTGAAAAAAGATAATTAGATAGTATGCACTTGAAATAGACCAATGCAATTATCATTTCTTATTCTAAATGTAAATTGTATTGTTCCATTGACAAAGATTCTCATTTACCTCCTCAATTCGAGAACAAGTGCACTTATTTTAACAAAAAAACAAACAAAAAAACAAATTTAGACTTAGATTTTTCCAGTGTGGTGCTCATACGCACTTTCTTTCTTGCTCAAATGTCAGATTTCTGAATTAAAACTTTGTTTGATGTCCTCTATGTTATAAGAAATGAGAGAAAGCTGGCTTATAACCAATTAAACTTACCTCCTCCCCTGGTAGTAGCTTGTCAAGGCAAGTAGTTGTGAATAATTGTGCAGATTCTCTGTATAAAGGATTTTTCCAACATAGGTGTTCATTGTTTATTTTTCTTTTGTATCAGGTTTAAAACTAGTTTTACTGCAGTGGAATAATTTTACAACATACAATCTAAACTGCTTGTATGAAGAGGGGTGTACAACTCAGAAAAAGTATTTTCTAACCCTAAAGATGAAAAACTACAGGCTCAACTATACGCTTTTTGGGATACCATCTTTGGAATTAAGAAAACTGGCTACATCTTTCTTAAAGATGTCTTTTAGGGAGTGATATACATAAGGCAGCAAATTAAACAAGTATGATCTCTTATAAGGCAAATATAAGGTTCTGAAAGAGCTTTAAAATTGATTAATTGTGACCACTACACAGTTGGATCAAATCCCTCCAAAATAGCAGTTCTTGTGGGATGTGCTATGATCAGTCATTAATCAAGTGCTGTAAAATGAAATGATCTCGGTAAGCAAAACAAGGGTGATCGGAACAAAGCCTGGCCTATGTGGTTCAAACCAACAAAGAAGCTGCTGTAGCTCTTTGTAAGGTCTTGTAAAGTTGTTCACACCGTCCCCTGTTCTGACCTGAAACAAGCAATGGACAAGCAAGCATCAAAAGTTGTCCATGAAGCATTGGAAATATGGTCTCGATCTAAACTATCTTTCTCATGAATAGCATTGGGATGCAGTCAAGGGATGAAGGCAAGTCCTTCAGTTCAGCCATCTCTGGCCTTTTGTAGGAATTTCCTGATATATTATTGGGACTGGGATGTTTTATCTTCATTGTGGCGCCGATGCCCACTACTTCTCTGCTTCCTTCTTTGCACTTGATGTATAGTCTTTGTATACTGGTTTTGAGGTGGAATTCAAGGTGCACAGTGAGTAGCTTTCGTGTATTAACATCAGTGGCCTGAATGTCCAACTTTGGCCATTTTAATACCCCAGCAGGGTTTCTATTAGTGGCAAGACATAGCCGTTGATTCATTTAAGCTGACATTTTAGGACTTGTTGCAGGTATTTGGCTGCTGCTGTTTTTCTTGTGGACCCTTGGTTGCCATTTGCATGTGGTATTTCACTGTACTTGTAGCTCTCTTCTACATCTGCTATTCTCCCTTCTGGGAGTGTGATCCCCTCTGTCACCATCCGGCTGCATTTCTCCAGCCCAGATGACATTCCAGTGTCCCTGCTGTAGATTCTGGTGGTGGGGATCAGCGACATAATGTCTTGCACACTCTTAGCATACAGCTTGATGTCATCCATGTACAGGTGGTGGCCGATAGTGGTCCCATTTCTGAGTCGGTATCCATAGTCTGTCTGTCTCTCGGTGGGTTTGTGGATCGGTCATATGCATATATTTATATGTACACAGATGCATCATTTTGACCTTGTGTGGATTTAAACTAATCCACAACAAAAGCAATTATACTTGTATGTTGTGTAATCACTCCAGTCTGGGAAAAAGTGGAAATGAAACTCACTCCCATGTCACACATATGTCATATGTAAGGAGACTGTAAGCCTAAAAAGGTTGTTATGCAACTATTGCAGTTGTTCCCAAACATTTCCTGGTGGTCCCCATCTGATTTAAAAGAAAGTTTTAGCCCCCCCAACGCTGATTAATCTTTTTGACAGTTGAACAAAGAAAAAAATTAGCTGCAGTAAACTATAATGCAATCTGCAATCTCCTTCAAATCACAAAACTACCACTTTAGGTTTGACAGTTTATTTCACAGGGTAACAGTTGTCAGCATATTTAAAGAGATTACAGCCATTATGTTTTAAACCTGAGCTACTTAGAAGAATACTCCCACCTCTTCTTATTCCAGGGTGCTTTGTAGTCGGTCAACCTTGTGTAAGTGTTCACATAAAGTGATATTGCTTTTGCAAAAGTTAACCAATGTGCAAGAAAGAGCAGCACTAAGTTGCTCACTGTGCTGGAGCAATTTAGCTCTTGCAGAGTTAATGACTTTTTTAAAGATGTGAATAGCATGGCTGATTCATCTTTGGAAGACACTATCAAGACTCCAGCATGCTTATCCCCAATGGTTTGCATGGTTATTTAGATGATATGTTATTATGTGATAAGTTGAGATCATGAAGATAAGGTGCAGATTAAGATGTGGGAAATATTTTTATGAGTGGCATTTTTAGATTATCAGTGTAGGGTACTACAAAGTGTCTCTATAGCGGCTGTTTTTACAAGCTTGTTATTGACATGACACCAACTGCAAGATACTCCACCTACTAGAAATGCAAGCCAGTGATAAGAAAGCTCTGACAAAAGTCAATAGTTTAAAGTGAAGCACATTACTGGAGGAATTTAATGGGGCATTTTTCTGATATAATGGGTAGAAATGATAAACAAGCAAATCAATGTGAAGTGTGTGTTAAAGGTAAATTTGCCCTACAGGGAGCCATACAAAAGAGCTAATACTGGGTTAGAGTTGGTTTATACAGAGCTGAATTCAGAGTCTAGAGAGGGCTACAGATATGTGCTGTCACTTACTGATGACTTCACCAGTGCAGTTTCATGTATTTCCTAAAATACAAGAGTAACACTGTGCAGGCAACAAAAACATGTATTGCAGACACAGCACCCTTTGGCAAGGTGAAATGTATATGATCTGATCATGTCACCTAAGAATGGCATCAGACATGAAACATCAGCACCATATTCGGCACAATAAAAAGCCGAGCAAAAGTGGCATACACTTTTTGACATTGCGAGATGTATGCTAATGGGGAGCAATTTACATGTTTTAAACAACAGCTACAACTTATACCTAAGAATTATCTCAGGTCTTCCGTAATAAATGTCTACCTCTAGTCAGGCACACATACATTCCATAATCAGGAAAAAAAGTGTTGTAACAAAGACAAGAAGTTACCTGCCCTCCACCTCAAAATGCGGGAGTTGCAGAGAGTCTAAATTTCAGAATTTTCCGGCGGAGGATACTCCCGGACCATCCTATGCCGTGCTTAGCCTAAGATGTAATACACCAAGGTGTACACCCTATAAAATATTCCTAACTAAAAGCCTGTTTCAGCACAAGTGGCCTGAACTGTGCTTGTATTTTCACAGGCCAGTAAGTGGAAGACTTGTGTAAATTGACGGCCATATTGTTTGTCTCTTGTTATGGTGAATAAAACTCCAAGTATAAGTGAGTTGCTTGTTGCTGCCCCTCCTCTCTTAGAACCAAAAAGTAAGTATTGTGTGATGTTCTCATCTTCTTTGCTGAAAAAGAATCCTGCTGAGCAACTGGTCCAGCTGCTGCATAGTTATTGCTGCTAACAGGTTATCGTCCCAGCTACACACAAAGACTCAAGCAAAGAGTACCACAAGTGTAAATCAACCACAGACAAAAATTCGGAAAGTACTGCGTGTCCTGTGAGGATCAGCACACATAAAAATAGCACCATAAGCAGAAGAGTGACAACTGGTCTAGCTTCTTTGATGACAATAAGCTTTTTATTAGTTGTTGTTTTTTTTTTTTTGTTTTTTTAAAACAAATTCCTATGTAAGCCATGCTTTCCTACTGCAAAATTCTGCGAATGTTGTCAGAGGAAATTCCTGCAGGGGAGGGCTGTTTCACTTTGGGACAAATCGAAACCACTAATTGGTCAATTAGCGACAAGCCTCCAGGAATAATTGACAGGTGGTATCGCATCAAATCTGACCTAACCACACAATTATTTGGCAGGAGAGGCAAGATCATTTTATTTGTACTGTATAACAAATTTCAGTGACAAGAGAATTCAAACTGTACATGAGAAAAAAGAAAAGTACATGCGGTGGCAGAAAGGCAGAAAAAAAGAAAAAAACATTAAGTTAAAAAATAAATGGGGTGGGGTAAGATTCAAGATTTAGAGAGACTTCAACACAAAACCAATTTGCTAAACGGAGAGAGATGCAAACATCTGTACTGACAACGCTTATCAAGACAATTATGAACAACTGAGGGAGCTGTCGCCTTTTTGTATTCATTATTAAATGACATTAAATGAAACTAAATATATTTAGGTGGCAGGCTTTCCCTTGATCTTTCAGACAACAATTACAGAGAGTACTCTAACAAAATATTAGAAGCATTTGTCTCATAAATCAGTCATCTGTTTCGAGAACAGCATGTTTTGTCCAGGGGTGCCTCCTGATAATTTTAAAAGGCCAAACGGTAGAAATCTTGGGGTGGTACACAAAAGACACTGCAACAGAATTTGAAGTTTTTTTTTGTTTTTTTTTTGCATTTGAAGATATTTTTGTAAATACAACAGGTAGATTTTAATAACTCTTCAAGGTTTAGTGCCTTTACGGAGATATTAGGATTAATCTGCCCTATAACAGAGTTAGACAAAGTAACGGTTCAAAGAAAAATCTAATATTTTTCACATAATATAAAACCCTCAGAAATAAGTTATTTCAATAATTTTCTGCTCAGAAATGAATTAACCAGCAGCAAGCATTTTTTGAAATGAAAAATAGGAGAAAAAGATTTGAGGCACATTCTTTGGTTCATAAACTGGGATAATCTTGTAAATGTTTTATTTTCTGTTGGATTGAAAACTGCCACCATCAGAAAACATACAACAGATATTTTATTTTACAGTCCTTAGAAATAAAACCTTAGTTGCTCAAACAGTAAATCAAAACAAAAGCGCTGTCTTTCAGCAAAAGGTTTGTTGGTACATCTCTACACAATTTCAAAAACCAAAATATGTACATTCTAAAGGCAAATATTCATACTCTGCAAGGGTAATTTAGACTATGAAATAATAGACCTTCAAAGTATCACACAGCACCTTCAAATGTTTCAACAGTTGGTTTAGAAACATTTATTATTATTTGCAAGACTCTAAATTGTCGTTCTGCTATGTTGTTCTGTTATAAGCTGAAATCTTTAGTCCATTTATGTGATCTGCTGTAAAACAAAAGCTGCAATCTAGAGTAATAAAAACAGAAAGCAATGACTAACAAAAATGTAATGTTTTAATGATCATAAATTATTTTACTGACATATGATGCATCTTGTATTTTCCCAGGTAAGATAAAGAGTGTTGCAGCACAGTGTTAGCACACTGTTTGTGAACATGGAGGTGGCTCTGTCGGTGTGTGTGTGTGTGTGGGATGGGGGGTGGGGTGGGGATTGCTACAGGTGAGTCATCCCTCTTACTTACCAATGACTTGTGAGTGCGAGTGAGTGTGGTGAGCATATGTGTGTGTGTGCTCCAAGTAAAGCTGACCTGCGTTGCCTAAAGGCAGTGTGGGTGGTCTCCTATTCCAATTTGAGTGAAAATGTAGCCCCTCTAGAAATAACTCCCTCGCAGGTTGCCTAGCCGTAATAAAACGTGCCCTGCAGTGTCTTGGCATCTGTAAGATAGTGTGTTAGCGTAGCATTCCCTATTGTCTTTAAGTGCACTGGTTGAGGGATGAGAGGTAATTAGAAAAGTGCAGTAACCTCCTCCTTCACCTCACAAGCCACAATCTGGGCTAATATCACTTGTAGACACACTACAGAAAGAACACATCCTATTTCTCAGCTTTCATCACAATCCTGATTCTGAGTGCAGAATATTACCCAAAGGCTATCAGCATTAATTGGTAGCCATTCTGCCATGTATCTTATTTTGTTTCCATTCTAAAACTGTACATCACTTGATAGATTAGTCAAGAAGACAGCAGTTCATTTAAAAATATTTAACACTTATTTTCCGTATTTCTGCTTTTTTCAGTTTTGTCTCAGATCCATCTCTTCTGAGTTTTTCTCAGTTTTTAATAAGTCCCTGTTAGTCCCTGTTGTTATCATTTTTTTATAAATAAGAATACATGTACCTAAAGTTCATTGATCTGGTCAAACATATGGAAACCACATATTGCATTTTTAATCTTTTTTTATTTATGTACCTGTTGTGAACAAATTGTTCATCGAAGTTTATGTCCTTACATTTTCTGTTACATCTGGGAGAATCTTCTAAGATGGGAAAATTCATTATTTTTATTTATTTATTTCTATGAAAGATGTATCAGCTGCTCAACAGGTAACTAAATTAGCTCATTTTAAGCATGGCTGATGACAAAAATGAGATTTCCTTCCAGTATTTGAACACACAGTGACTATCTTGTATTTATAAAACATTTTTTTCCAGTCTGCAAAAAGGTATAGCTCAAAGATCTTTCGAGGGATATTTTAATTCAAAGTAAAACTGCTCCTACACAAACACACAAGCTCGTGTTGTGATGCAAAGGAGAAGTTTAAGATGATATTTGTTACTTATATTGTCATCTTTATTTAAACCTTATTTCAACTTCCTCTCTTTGATCCTAATCATCCCTTCTATATATACAATATGGTTTGTTACAGACTATACACTATATTACACTAGCCAAATTACTATATATTATATATTCTCTCATCTATCCAAATTTTTGCAATCAGGTGTTTCTATCAATTCACAGGCATAAACAATTAAGCACCTTGAAAATCTTAAGCCTTTGACACCATTAAACAGCAAAAGGAGATTTCCAATCATATTATAACTGTTTTTCCTCATCTTGCCAAGTCCAAATAAACTAAACAATTAAAACTGGCAAATAGGGCTGAAACAATTAATCAGAAATATTCTTGAATAATTGATTATAGAGATCATTTCCCACTAATTTAGTAATTGATTAATTGTTATATGGAGTTTAGAGACTCTAAAACTTACCTTTAGTTGACGGAGCGACCCGTCAATGTAAGCATTTTGCATTTAAGATAAAAATATTTTTTGTCTGTCAATATGCTCTGTCGAGAGTTTCTCAAGTGGAAATATTTAGTTTCACCTGGTTTAATTTTGCAAAAAGTCTTCCTTCAGGAAGCTTTTGCTATCTGAATATTAATCGATTAATCGCAAAAATGATAGACAGATTTGTAAAATAATAATTAGTTGCAGCACTAATTGCAAATAAAAACTGATTTCTGGACTAAGTTTGTGGTGATGTGATTCATATTTTCGACATTTTTCCAATTGAGATGAATCAAATGTCAAAACCATATCGTACATTTAGCATTACAAAGGTTTAAATCCATCAAAACATGTATACATTATGTTTAGTATGTAAGTGCATCTGCTAACAAATACTCTGATGCACCCTTTTGAGCTTCAGAACATTTAGATACAGACTGGGGTCTTATTTGAAACTAATTAAGTTGTAATTTTTTTTTCTTTTCATTTTTCTGGATGACAGTCTAAAAAAAACTTGGAATGTAAAAAAGATTTAATTGAAGTAAAAAAAAATGTACATTTAAAGTACCCACGCATTGTATGTACATTTAAATTTTTTTTATCTTTTAAAAAAAATGAAAGGTATTGCAAATGTGGACTTGCAATTTTCAGAGGTCATAGCAAATGTGGAATTGACACTATGATGCACCCAGTTAGTATTATTTTTAAGCACATATGTAAGCCTGACTAGTCCTTTACTGTCACTTTCTCTTAATTTCATTTTGAACAACAGTGTTATAATCCTTTGTAGACAGTTGAGTATTATAAAGCATTTTTCACTCTCTAGCTTAAGAGACAAACTTTGACTACCCTGATACAGACAGTTTCAGTGTGTGACAGCAGAACAATGTGAGCAAGGGCTTTTAATTCAGGAATTTAACGTGTCTAAGGTTTGCCATAACTTGAAATGGCAGTATATTTTGGCCAATGTACAGAAAAAAACTGAAATTTTCATTAATTTATCTTTGTAGGATAGGGTTTGGTCGGTAGAATGTGCTGATGCAACAGTGAAGACTTTTATTACAGAACTAGGCACTTCTGCTGCACAAAGAATCATAAGAACTTCTCACAATAACATTGAAACAGTTGATTTTGTTGCATCTCGTTTGCCAAGACATGCATAAAGCATTGGTTATTGAGATGTTGTTTCAGCATAGGAGGGGATAACTTACTGTATTTCACATAAAAGACCACAGTATTGGAGATGCTTAAATTACTTTATATGATTTTTTTTACCTGTCACAGCAAATATGCCTTGTTGATGGACAAAGTGAACAAGTAAACATCCATTCTCTTAAAACTATAACCAAGGTCAAGGTCATTGACTTACAATGATATGCATATGTTTTGCAAGTTCACCTGAAAATTATACTTGTATTAAATAACTAGAACTGGAGGTTATAGTTAATTAATAGGTTATTCAAATCCAGGATAAAACTAATTCATTATTATCAGCGGAATTATTATAACTGTAATTTGCTTACTGACCAGGGTTCTTAGTCTCTGACATAAAAGGTTTGATTCCTAGATCTAGCTGTTTAAACGTGACACGTGTTAAACCTTACAACGTGTCTGGCATGATGTAGCTGGGAAATAATGATGATAGCCAGTTCACTCTAGCGGTGTCTTCAGACCAACGCTGCGTTCTTCTGCAGCAAGATTTAGGTCAACTAGAGCTGGATTATGGAGCAGCAGAAGCAGCTAGTTTACAAAGTCAATGGTTGACATGCATCAAAACGCAGCGAAAGTTCCTGCTTTGTTTTGAACAGCAGGAGCAGCGCTTCTGAGCAGGTGGAGCAGCGCATCATGAACTTCTGAGCATGTGACAAGCTTAATGTGCTGTGAAAGCAGCAGCTGGAGTTGGAAAAATTAACTTTTGCTGCTCGACGCGCCACTTCATTCAATCAGAAGCTGATCTGGGAGATGGTAGGTAGACAGACAGCACTGCTGATGCAGATCGCTATGACCAGTGTTTCAGACATACAGTTAGAGACGCATGAGACTTATGATGCAGTGTTTCAGGAAACATTGCATTCAACTCAGTTTGAATTGTAGGAAAAGACAGCAACTACAATCAGCTCCTTCTGAATCATAGAAAAGGTAGTCTGACAGCAAGCACAGACCTTTCTGGAGGGATTTGGTGGCTAATCAGCATAGCTTTCACCTTAGAAGCGCTTAGTCTAGGCCTTTCGCATCCAAGGGCCACAGGCAACAGGAAGTTGAATGGGAAATACTTCCTTTACAACATCGAAAGGGAGAGGAGTCATTCCGGTTACATCACTGACATTTCATCTCAGCTTGCAGAATTAAATATTTTGCAAAAATTTACTTGTTTGATGGTTTTATGTAAGATCCATCCATCCATCCATTTTCTAGCACGCTTATCCCGAGTGGGGTCGCGAGGGGTGCTGGTGCCTATTTCCAGCAGTCAATGGGCGAAAGGCGGGTTACACCCTGGACAGGTCGTCAATCCATCGCAGGGCAACACAGAGACAAACATGACAAACAACCATTCACACACACACTCACACCTAAGGGGACTGTAGAGAAGCCAATTAACCTAACAGTCATGTTTTTTGGACTGTGGGAGGAAACAGGAGTACCCGGAGAGAACCCACGTATGCTCAGGGAGAACATGCAAACTCCATGGAGAAAACAAAAACCTTAATATGACTCTTTGATTGTCAATAACAAAATACATTTTTTTTTTGTTAAAACTTTAGATGCAAAGATGGTACATGTCAAAAAGTGTTTCGACATAGGCATCAAAATTCAAAGGGGCAATAAGCCAGTCAAAGAAAAATATTACACCACCTTTTTTTTTTTTTTTCCTGTTCACTTTAGTGTCATGTACAATTAAAGATGCATTACTTCAAAAATGTAATGTTTATATAAAAAATACTTCATAAGGGTTTATATAGAAGGGCTGATAAATATCAATTTCCTCAGTTTCATTGATAATAACCAAATCTGTCAAGTTCTGACATCAATAGCTATCACACTGTACGGCCAAATCAGTTAATTTAGACGTTCAATGTTTTCTTTTCTCATTGTTTTAGTCATATGATACCAGGTTGCATAACCATTGCTTTTGAAAACAACAAATGAATTCTACACTATACAAACACTCTCTAGGCACAGAGGAAGATTCACTCAACTAAACCTGAAAAAACATTTCTACCTTCTGATTAACTCCAATGTTTTGATTGTTGATAATCCAAATTAACCTACAGAATAGGGGTTGGGGCAGGTTTTATTTCACAAATATTTTTTATTAACCAAACCAAAATATATAAAACCCTAAAAAAATTCAAGATGACCCCGAAAACAAAAGACTTATAATAATGTTGACATGTCTTTTTTCCCCAGCTTCTAATGTAGCAAAGGAAAAGAGCAACACCAAAAAGATGTGATGCAGATATAGATACATTTGCATTTTTGTGCTAAGTCTTAATAACGCTCCCTGACCCACTCTTTATGTCTTGTTATAAGAGTTTTTCTTGCCCATCACATCCTGCTAATGAGCAACTCTCTGTGATCTCTCTTGTTGTTAAGTGTCAGCTGAATGCCTCAGAGCTGAGATCTTTCTGACTCTTAAAAATGTGACTTATTTAGATTATTTTGTCAGACAGCGCTATAAGTATTCATAATTGCCTCCCAGTGACCCTTATTTTTTCACTCTCAATAAAACCTTTCACTCTTCCTTTGACATGATTTAATGTAATGCTATTTAACAAACTCGCTTGCTGTTCATTTTGCCTTTTTTATATGTGTCAGTTCTTTGCTGTTTCCTCATCTATTCTCTCATGCCCTGACCCTCATCCTGTCTTCCCTCTCCAGCTATGTCAAACCACAGTGCAGCCGTAGCTTAATCGGGTGGGAAGCCAAAATCAATCCTAACGAGATTTAATCTTTGATAGAATCTACGGAAGGCCAGACAATCGTTAATTAAAATCTGCCCCTCTTGCTTCTTGCGCTGCCACAACCTCTTGTTATTCAGGACCCCTGTTCTGTACACACGTTCAACTGGAATGTATGCAGGCGAGAAGACAGGTAGTTGAGAAGATGGAGAAGAAAGCCAAGTGAGGTTTTGGAAGGTACTGGCAAAAAGAATGTCCTGAGAAAATCTTTGCCTTAAGATTATATTAAGGTGTTAGAGTTGGCAATTTAATGCTGGGATCTTGTCAGAAACATTTATCAACTTACATTTTGATCCTCTAGAATGATTGACAGGAAGCTTGTCAAATGGTGACAGACCCCACTGTCGTTCATCTTGAGCCTACCTCTGCTTTTCCTACTTTGTCATTCGCTACATCTGATCTGCATTAGAGGATGATTTTCTGTCCATTAGCTCAACTACTAACCATTAGAAGGAGAGTAACTCATCTGTATGAGGAGCAGCACATATCTAAAGAGTACAATGCTCCATATCACGGGACAAGTTACAGCACCACTGTCCTACAGTGAACCCTTTTGTTCCTCATCTCTAAATGTAAAAAAATACACAAACAAACAGGCAATCCTCTAAAACCATGCTGTATTTTTGTAATAAAAGGGATTGCTTTCTGTTTGTGTATGGATGTGGCTTTGTGATTGCTGTAGGTTTTAAGACAAACTATGTCTGGAGGAGCATTTTGGACATGCCCGTTGTGGGGCAAGTAAGAAAAATCTGGCTAAATAGAAAATCTAGAAAACGATATACATAAAACTGTAAAGAAGCACAAAAAAAATATCAGTAACTCAAGCTATTTTAATGACCAATCCAAGTTTAGCAACATAAGACCAGGATTTGCTCAATGCAACTGTTCATATTGTACAATGACCAATAAAAATATAGATGACAGACCACCTGATTAACTGGTCGGTCTTCGTTTCAGTAAACTACAGCATTAAAGAGGTGATCAGCCTGTGGTTCTTTTGTGGTGTTAAGGATGATCAGGTGTTTTCATCACATCTTCATTTTGTTAGAGCTGGTTTATCTCATTTTCCTCTTCAAATTCTGCAAAGGTTCAGTTTTGGACCAGAGCTGGTGCTGCTCAGTTATTTATTGATTGTGTAAAGGAATCAGATTAAAAATCTTCACTAGACCTCAAGCAGCAAGGATTTTTTTTAATCGAAACCGGCTTGGGCAGTAGATATCTGAATATTTGTGTGGAGCTGGAGAGACTCCACTTCAACTTTAGTGGAGATATTTTAATTCTTCTCCAAAGTAAGCTTTGCTTTGTGATCTTCACATTGTCTAAATGTTCTTACCCATTAACTTTCTACCATCTTTTCACCAACCATCTTCTTTTTTTGTGTGTGTGTGTGTTTGTGTGTGTGTGTGTGTGGGCGCAATATGACAGTTCTGAATCAAAAATAAATATATTTCATTTATCGTATTTAATATTTTTATTTTAATGCGAGTCATTATCATAAAATTATCGAATAACTGAAAAAAACATTTTGATTTTGATCTTAATCTTATTTACTGAGATGCACCCATAATACATTGTGACAGTTTTTGGTATGGATGATGCATGCATTTTTTCTTACAATCATTTAGTTAACTCTGATAGAGCTTCTGTTGTGATGCTGTCAATAGAAAGCATTCGAAAACGCACAAACACATTCACACACAAATAAGTGCACAGGCAAGAAAGGAAGCACTGTGGGGATAGTTGGGTCGATATTACCCAGTTAGTCTATCAGTCAGGAAAAACTTGCTGTCTCCCTGTAGACAGACTATAACTGATAGGCCAATCAAGGCAAGTTTACCTTAGAATCAGGGCTGTATGCAGGGCCCAAAGAGTACTGAGGTCAAGAGTCAGTCACTTCTAGGTGGATTTAGGTGCATCCTCAGCAGAAAATGTTCTTAATCCCATTATTTAAATCTGGCTTTGTTTGGAGTCTTAAGGAGCAAAAGCAAAATCTTTATGACTTTTAAATAGGGTAGTCGGTACATTTCTTTGTTCTTCTTTCCCTGCCAGAGATTTCAGGCATTATAAATTTGTAAACCCGATTTTTATGTCATCTTTCTTTTGAAGCTTTTATCTAAGTGTTGCTAAAGACGTTCTAGTATTATTGAAATAAGTTGCTTCCTATTTCAGTATTTAAAATAGACACCCAAGTCCTATACCATTATTATGCTGATAATAGTGCCTACTGTAATCTGTTCACTCTTTTATTTTTATTTCTATTATGATCTTACGCAATACTTCAGTTTTCATGCATTACATATTTGACTTTTAACACACATATAGGTCCAGCACAGTAGCTTCATTTAATAATACGGTTAGTACTCTCCCTCTATCTCTCTCCTCACTGCTCCTCCTGCTGCGTGGCCCAAAGAGGAGATGTTTTTTCCCCAGCCTTTTTCTTCCTATCTAGTTTTCCTTTTAATGAAGATAATCAATGCAGTCAAATACAAAAAAAAGGATAGAAAGAAAACAACATGCCATTTTAACATAATTTTTCTAGGAGTTTTATTTGTCCTTTTCAACACATGTTGACATTAAATGAAATTAGTTTTGTGGGTTCCAGAGCAACCCAATGTCAAAGTATGAATTTCGATTGCAATGTATATTGTAGTTGACAATAAAGAGGTAAAAATAGCTGTAAATAAGTTGAAGTATAGATATTAAATAAAAAAGATAAAATATGCACATTTAAGCAAAGAAGTAAAATAAATAAATATAGGATTCTTCAACATTACAACAGTTGTTGATAAGACTGGATTACTCTGAGGCTTTTTGATGGACCATTTTGGTGACTCTTGAAGCAAGTGCAAGTTACCATAGAAAATGATTTATTATTTTGAAAATTAACCGGATATTTGATGTTGTTTCTGAGTGTGACATCCTGTGCCGCGTGATCTGCTCTGTGCCTTCTTGCTGTTGAACTTCAACATCCGGCAGAAATATAAAAACAGTTCAGCATCCAACACAGAGAAATTAACGCTGAATAAAACTTTTCATTTTGATTCAACTCTTGGAAATTGACAGATGACCTGTACTGACGGAGTTCAATAAACTTTGTTTTGATGTTCCCTTGCTGTCTGAGCGGCACATATTTCCAAATGGAATTGCATTTATTTCTTACGGAGCCCCTCTGATGACATGGTCAAAAGAAATTTTTAATTGTGGCCACGAAGTAGTATTTCGTGCGCACGAAATACTACTTCCTGTATTCATAAGGTACTACTTATTGCGTGGCCACAAAGTAGTATTTCGTGCGCACGTTAAACTTATTGCGTGGCCACGAAGTAGTATTTAGTGCGCACGAAATACTACTTCGTGGCCACAATTAAAATTTTTTTTTGACCCTGTCATCAGAGGGGCTCCGTAATTTCTCACCCTTATCAACAACTTAAACTGCTCTCCACCTGCATTTGTAGCTTGATGTGCTCCTCTTCCAGACTGCCGCGATGGACCGACTCACTAACGGCGTCTGTAGCCTGTGTGTGGTAGTTACTATAGCGACAGTGTGTGTTGACAATGACGCCTAGCAGTTTTATGGTAGATCTAGCCTTACAGTAATTTTCAAAGTATTAATGTAATGTTTTAGTTTATGTATCACAATTTACGCGAAATATAATTTTTTAAAAAATATTGAGGACATGACCTCTGTGTCCTCAATGGTAGTTACGGCCCTGCTTAGAATGTCTTTGGCTGGAAAATATTTGTAAAAGTTTTAAAAGTTTAAGTTGAATAAAGTTATCAAAAACTGATAATAGTTGGGTTTCTTTTTTTTTGCCACCTATTAGAAATACGTTGGTGAAGTAAACTGTATTTGTTTTTAGGCAGCTTACTATTTGTTTTGAATATGCCAAAATATCTGTTTATGTTTGTTCTTGCGTTTTATTATTCTTTTCTATTCGTACATACATCCTCTTTTTAATTCGTTTTTAATATATTTCTATTACTAAGTTTAAGATTTGGAGATTAATTTACTTAAAATTACCAGCTTGCCACTGATCAATACTTTTATAATTTTAATTAACAATTTTTCCACTTTCTTTTTGAAACTTCTTTGTTGAATGGCTTCAGCCCAAGTAACCTTCTAGATTAAATAAAAGCACCTCACAGATCTAGGACTTTTCCTGTATTCATAAGGTATTCTGTGTAATAAGATGAATTTAGCTATTACCTTGTATGTACTTGTATCAAAAGACTTAACTCATTTTTGTCTAGCACTTGGCCTTGGTAATTTCTGCTAGATTGTATGTTGGCAAGTCAGATGAGTTTGAAATAAATTATTATGGTGAGGTAAAATCCATAATAAAAATCCAATTTGAATTGCTCTCTATGTCGCACGGTGGTGTGATCTGCGTAGTGAGCAGAAATTGTTAAGCCAGCATCATTAGTTCCTTGGCAAGCATTAGCTGCCCTCACCCTGTCCTTAAAATGACTTCCTTCATCATTGCTGTATTGTCAGCCTTAGGCCATGTTGTCAGAGGAGACATTTCTCGACAGCCTGGTCTTTATCTTTCCCTGGAGACGCTGAAGTCAGCCAAATTCTCCAGCAGCTAAGTATGTGCACCCCAACACGGCAGAGGGAAATGAAACCAATTTTATTTTGGTGGCTGAAAGCTTCAAGGTATTATTATTATTACAACTGGGTGCAATAAGCATTTTGAGAAATGGTAAACCGCTGATGTAGGAATATTAAGCTTGACAGAACTTTGTGAGCGTTTGGCTTAACTTAAACCATGCTTTATTTTAAGTCTTCCTTGCCCAACTTGGTTCTGATACTATCTACTGATGCATCGCATTAATTAAGTTGGTTTCAATAATCTCTTTTTCACTTGCTTGTTTTAGTTGTTTGCTATGGGGCTTGAAAATCCTATTTCCCGGCCTTATTTTTCCCTTTGGTGTCAGTAAACCGATTACTAACAAAACAACTTGACATTCCATAAGTGCTTATCCCTCAGTATCACAGCCTGACATGAGGATTTTAGAAAACAGAATGGAGTCTGTTAATCAACATACACATTGACAGAAACACACAAACAAAGACAACTTTGATTGATTGGTGGAGTGACAGTCTTGACAGCGATGGGATCATTACTGGCCCAGAGCGGTGACACAGCTTTGGACAGTAAATTTGGGTATAGGTCTTTGTATTTGTAAAAAGAAAAAAAAAAGCAGGGAGACACAAAAGGATCTTTATAAAAAAAGACAAACATTGAAATATATAAATATTTAAAATCACTCCATCAAGCTCTTTAAAAATAATTCCTCATCCATTTATTCATTTACCTTAATTATTCCTGAATGGCTGGTTGCTTGATTAGATTTAATGTATCTACAAAATGCTTGTTTGCAAGTGGAAATAAATTGAAATGATAAAAACAGAATGTTCTACTGCAGCTGTTTAATCTCCATGTAATGGTTTTGATGCAGAAAATAGAGATATTTTTTAAATATAAAACCTAGTATTTTGAAGCAAATAATTCTTCAAATACACTTTTCAGAAAACAAACATTAGTCTTTGAAGTCAGACCCTCTCAAACAAATATCAGAAATAGAAATATAGAATAGAAATATAAGCTGTGCTGCTGCCATCAACACCTTTGTTTATAGATGTTCGAGATCGGCCTGTTTTTCAGTGTAGTCCTGTTTCTCTGACTGTGACTGGCTGGGTGTGCTCTCTTCATCCTCTGACAAGGGAGCTGGCTTGGAGCTCGTCTGCCTGGCTGTGTGTTTCCTGGACGAGGCCGCCTTTTACAGCTGCTTTTTGTACAGTATCTCTGCTTCTGTCTCGTTGAACCCCAGTCGGCCTCGGCAGATGGCCGCTCACACTAGGCATGGACTGGTAATCGGGCATACCGGGCACTTGCCCGGTGGGCCGACGTGCTGTTTGGGCCGGTCGACCCGACATGTATATTAACAATATGTTTTATTATTATTATTATTATTATTATTATTATTATTATTATTATTATTATTATTATTATTATATATCGGCCTCGTTATATTTGCATAATTCATGAAGAAAAATAAAACCAGCAGCGCAAGAGTCTGTTCCGATCATCCGGCCCTTACCTCAGGCTCCTGCAGCCCATTGGTTATCATCCCTGACAGTCTAAAGGGCTAGGCCAATCAGAAAGAAGAAAAACACCTTTACTCTCCATGGGAAGTTTGTGCAGCAGTGTTCACAGTAGTAATGGATAAGAAACGGAAGGGAGGCGAAGAGAAACTGAGCGAAAAAAAGAAACGAGTTCTTCAAAAAGACGCCGCGAAATATGTCAAACTGACTGACATGTTCCCAACAGTAGGCCCTTCATCTGCTCTGGTGTCTGATGTTAAATATGATGATGGTGGAGGTTGTAGTGGAGGCGATGGCGAACCGAGCAATAAACATGTCAGTGCGGTTGCTGCAGTACCTCGCGCACCTCGCTCTTCTAGCGGGTCAAACTTCACGAGTTGTTTTCCGCAATTTCGGTCATGAAAACAAAACAAGCCGACCTCCTGTCTGCGGTCAGCTACAATTTGGGAGAGGTGCAGCGGAGCGTCTGTGGAGGGGGTGGGGACGTCTGGAGCCGAGGTATTGCATTGCACTCATTGCACTGATTTTGTGCAGTATTTTTTGATGCGAGGCCTTTCAGAATCTATAACGCAGGGGTGTTTTTTATTTTTCTGTGAATGAAGTTTAAATAGGAATAGGTGGAGTACATCTTTTCTACTTCTATTATTTGCTGTTGTTTCTCAAAAAAAAATGCATAACAATATTCGATATTACAGATTTCATTGATTTATTTCAAATGAGAAACATTGTTTAGCCTGTAAGGTGTAAAAAAAAAAAAATTAACCAATAAATCGAATTGAATCGTATAGTGGTGTATTCTTGAGTATCGAAAATAATCGAATCGTTGGGTCAGGAAATCGATACTGAATCGAATCGCCATGATGGGTCCATATTGACATGATGGCATCACACAGTTGCCGCAGATTTGTCGGCTGCACATCCATGATGCGAATCTCCCGTTCCACCACATCCCAAAGATGCTCTATTGGATTGAGATCTGGTGACTGTGGA